>NW_001849548.1:300421-305457 GCF_000209065.1 Trypanosoma cruzi
CAGCGAGCACCGCCACCCATCCACTGTGAGTGGCATCACCATCCCCGCCGCAGTCACTCCCAACAAAAACAACTCACGCACACAGACACAAGGAACGAGAAGGAAGAACAGTGCACCGAGAACACACAGCGACGGCCACCACCAGCAGTAGAAGCCACGGCGGGTGCTTCTGCCACGCGTCAGCACACACCGAGCGACGCCCACACATAAAACAACCAACGGGATGAAAAAGTGCACGACCGCCCTCCGCAGCACCCACGCGCTACCGCCGCCAGTTATTTCACCGCTTTCCCCTCCAACGCACCCGCACAGCCGGAGTATCCCTCGCCGACGTATCCACAGCGGAAGAGAAACGTCGGCACATGCAGTTGCTGGATGGAAATCCATCCGCAGTTGTACCAGGCATCCTTAATCCCACACAAAGTAAAACGCCTGCAAGTTGCTAACATTACGCCCGCATCAACGCAAAGAAAAGAGGCGTTGCAGGCTCCCTCATCCCAAGGGCCGCCGCAGCCAGAATCGTGTGCGTGCGTCCTCAGCGTTCACCCCGCTCCATAGCGTGTGCGCATGTGCGTGTGTGTTCGTCAGCGCCTATACTTACAGAGCAGCTGTGTGCCACAAGAGAGTCTGAAGAAAGCAACGGCAAAAAGAAGCGGATGGCACACACACAAATTACTCATATCATCACACACACGCAGCCGCGGAATGGGTGCACTCAACCACAACACAATCAGAGTACACCAAAAACACACACAAATACAAATTACGGAAGCCGAAGCGTGGGAGCGTCCACCCAACAGTGGGGACGCGCAGCAACAGGTAGGACGACCAGCACACACACACTCCCATTGCTCCCGTAAAGCAAAACACACACAGGGAGAGAGGGAGAGGTCGCCCACTCAATGCAATAAAAACAAAACAGAAACAGTTACGGTGCTCCGCCCATGCAGACAGGCAGGACGGCAGCGGTGCGTGTCGTGCAAAAGAGAGCACCAACGGGCCTGCATGGGTGCGCATGCATATATACAATGGGCACATTATGTGTGTGCCTCGTGGGGTGAGGTGAGGGCGAGAGTCCATGCAAGGGGACACACACACACAGAGAGAGAAGGACGAGTGTGTGTGCGGGCGGTGCACGGCTCTCTCTCCCTCACTCTCACGCGGCCACCACCGCAGCAGCAGCCGCACACGCAACAACAACAAGCAAAAGAGGGGAGGTGGTGTGGGAAGCCGCGGGGCTGCTGTCGCTGTCGCCGGGTGTCGTCACATTTTCTCCTTGGCGTTTTTCTGTTTCTGCGGCAGCCGGAGATGGAGCATTCTCGGGAGTGTCCGTTCCAGTGAATACTTCCCCCTGAAGTGGAGAATGACTGCCATTGGAAGATGACGCAGTTGCTTCTTCTTGACTGCCGGCTGATGTACTCCGTGCGGCAACCGCTGTGGATGCATCGGTGCTCGTACTGTCACTCTCATCCACTGGCGTTTTTATTTCTTGTTGGGGTTCCGTATTCTCAGATTCCGTACTTGATGCTTCCGTTGAGTTCTCCTCATTGTCTTTTGATTTCGTGTTTTGCGTCGCTGGAGGTTTTTGTGCTTTGGCTACCGTCAAATCCTTTTTTCCCAATGTTGCCTTTTCCACCGATTGTTCATCTTCGCAATTCGATGCCTCTTCTCCGCAACCCGTTTTAATATTTTCAGAAGTAGAGATTTGTGACTGCTGTACATCGGGGAGTGCCTCCTGTGTCAATCCTTTGGATGATGAGGGGTCGTGACTCTCTGTTTCTTTTTGTTGCAGCGCCTCTTCTCTGGATCCCTCACGCGTAGAGGATAAATCACTGCTTGTGATCACCGTGTCATCAATGTGAGGTGGAGCATGAACTCCAGGAGAAGAACCAGCATTACCACCAGGACCAGCAACAGGACCAGGAACAGAAACAGGAGAACCAGGAGCAGCAGCAGGGCCCGTAGCAGCAGAACCACCAGGAGGATCAGCAGTAGGATCAGCAACAGGACCGGCAGGAGCAACAGGAGCAACAGGAGCAGGAGCAGAACCAGAAGCTGCCGCACCAGCAGGAGAAAGAGCACCAGGAGAACCTCCGCCTTCTCCAACTCCAGAACCAGATCCTGGAGCAGTATCCCTTACCTGCCCATCTTCGGCTTGTATGGCAGGGATAGGCAATGCTGACCGCAAAGGCGGCGTCGGCATGTATTCATTACATCCGTTCGGCACATACGATGCATTCATACCCAACACTCCCGACGCCATGCAGCCACCCAGTGCCCTGTTGTCGAGGTCCCCCGCATAAACATCGCCGGCACCGCACCACAGCACGCAGAGGGCACACACCAGCAGCACACGGCCAGTCATCATCATCGCCATCACTCCTGTCACTTGCGTGCAGCCTTCAGCACAAACTAACTCCCCGCCACCGCACAGCAACAAATGATAGCAGCAACAAACACACAATGAGGCAGTTGGAATTGGTACGACTGCAGAACCCGCACACCGCCCCGCAAACAGAAAGCTAAAAAAAGCTGAAGAAAACACGAAAAACAATTTGAGTGTCCGGCAGGGCTCCCGGAAACAATGAAGAAAATTCATTCGGCAGAATTTTTATTTCATGCACCAAGCAGCAGAATATAGACGACCTTGTGTTCCTGTACATACATATTGCCTGCACCAAGAGAAATAAATTAAAGTAAAAATAAGTGATTGCACTGCTTCACGAGCCCACACAACATCCCTCGCATTTCACGCGGCATCCGGCCTCTTCTTCCAATCCCCGTTCCTGCAGTCCGTGGGACGCACAGCAGCGGAGCCGGCACCGCGTGTGGGCAACAACAAAAACAAGCACACAAGAGAGGGAAACACGTCGCCCATTCCAGTGCACATCAACCGAACATTAAATAATGAGAAGAAAAAAGTGCACTTATTACTCCAGTGGAAAAGCATCAAAAATAAAATTACAAAGAAGAAAAAAGGGAAAACAGTATCAAAGAAGAAAAAAAGATTTAAAAAGCGATCCGTAAGTCATTAAAAAAGAAGAGAAGAAACAGTGACAAAAAAGCGCAAAGTATGCGGCAAATATCCCCCGTGGGGAGTCACAATCCCACCCTCTCTCGCTCGAAAGACCACCACAACTCCACACGGTTCCAGCAGCAGCAGCGGCAACGCCCGAGACACGCACACACGCGCAGTGCGGCCGCCAGTTGAATCGCGTGGTATCAACTTCACGTCGTCAAACAGGGCGAGGCGGCCGTCTGGACTCACGCCGCTCCAGATCGCGCAAGGACACATTTCTTGATGCCGTTTTGGTGTTCCGGGGACGTTCTGACCATTCATTCCTCCCGCGATTTTCCCAGGAACGTGCTCGCCGCTGCCGTCAACGGCCTCACTCTTACGGGCATTCCTCGAGCCCACTGCCTTCCTCAATGCGATGGCGAGAGCAGTCTTCGTCACGGATGCATTCGGATCCATTTTTATGTTCCGACTCATGGCAATGCTAGGCTTCCTATTGGGTGGTGTTGGAGTCACGTTTTCGCTCGGATCGGTTGCAATGCGAGGCTTTTTCATAGACGTGTTGGTCTCCGTGTTGGATGCGGGACTCTGATCGACGGTACGGGGCGCGTCAGCCACGGCAGACTGTTGCGCATCCTCATTTTGACGTGACGGCTCGGCACTGACTTGCGGCGCCGTTGCCTCACCGGATTTTCTCTCATCCTTCCCTTCACGGGGCGGTGGTGGGTGGCAGATGCCCGTCCGGTCAGCATCGCTGCTCCGTGCGGGCGCAGGAATAGTTCCGTCGGGGGAAAATTGATTCTTCCACAAGAAATAAAGTCCGGCGTATTCATGTGTCGTCACATTCATCGTGAAGGCAACGGTGGCCCCTTCCTCTTTCGTTGCACAGCTGGCAGCACAGTTGCCACATGTGTGCACCGCACTAGCCACATGGCACACAGCACCCAGCTCACCATTCCTGCCATGCGCACATCAAAGCCACTGAACGTATAATTCTCATACTGAGCCTCAGCACCGGCAGCAGAACACTTCTTCCACGCCCACACACTCCCATGCACGCGATAGCTCAGGCTGCCGTCGCTCTGAGCACACGACACATCCACCGGCACAACCACCGTACCCGCATCACCAGATACATGTCCAGCACTCCCAGCCGCCGTAACGCACACGGACGAGCAGCAGCAGCACAAGAGTGCAAGGAACAACACGGCGCACACCGCACGGCGCCGCACCATCACCATCATCATCACCCGTAGTGGAGTCGCTGGAGCCAGTGAACTGATCTGTGGGGCAGAAGAAAAAGAATGGAACAAGAGGAAGAGAAACAGAGCACAGCGGATACAGCAAGAGAGAGTAGACAACACGAAGAGAGGGCAGCAGGCCCAGCAGCACAGTTCACACACCACGAGACGGCACCCGCCACCACCATCTCCCCCCGCTCATTTCCACAACCCCAGGGAAGTGGCCGAAAACCCCGCGGCCACCACACCACACACGGCGCAAGCGAACCCTCAGCCATCCATGGCGCGGCTACAAAATTCGCACTGCCATCCAGTCCTCAGTGGAACACGGAGCCCAACCCAACGCAGCCACAGGAAAAAAGACTCGGGCTACGCACTCCCTCCCTCCTCCCTCCTCCTCATGGCCACGGAAGAAGACAACAACCGCCACACGCAACTACCAGCATGCACTACAAACGAAGCATCCAAATCCACTGCAATGTGCATCGTGTGTGTGTGTCTGTTTGTGTGTGCCTGCAGAAACACAAGGGAAAGAAGTAGAAAAGAGGGAGCAGAGTATGTGGAGAGACGCACAAACATGTACAGCAGAGGTGCATGGTGAAGACAACATGAAGAAGACTGCTCAAACTCATGACTGCACTGCAGCCCAGGCAGCGGCAACCCAGACAAAGTTTGTTTAAAACAAAAAAACGTTCCCCCTCATCTCATATAAACTACATCGCACAAAATAGTTATATTTAAAAAATCGTCCATCACTTTCTCACCAAAATTAAAAATAA
>NW_001849549.1:0-54776 GCF_000209065.1 Trypanosoma cruzi
GCAGCAGGGACAACTTCATCCTAGAGAATGATCCCGTGCGCAGAGGATACAACGTCACCTTCACACTCGCAATTGTCATTCAATGAATTCAGTGCGTGGTACCTCCCTGAGATCCAATGCTTCCCGGTAGCATCCAGGCCCCTTGTGGATACGTTGATGCGGATGGGCGTCCCTCCATCCCAATGTCGGTGTATGGCTGCAGCGCACTCACCGCTCAAAAAGGGTGCGTCCCTCACAACAACGCGGATCCAATTCGTGCTGTCGGCACGCATAAAATATTCAACAAATCGAGGGTACGTCAAAGTGACAGCAAAGCACCCGCTGGCAATCACACCATAAACACCATCACATGCAGCAGCACCAGCGTCTCAAACTAATGTGGGGTGTAGAGCAAGTAAGCCATTGATGTGGGTGTTAGGCAAATATTTCGTGGCTCGCTGAAGCAACAAGGACCGATTGCGTGGGAGAAACAAAGAACAGGAGAATACAAAAGGGAAAATTCAGCCATCCGCACTTTAAGAAGAAAATAAATCAACGAAAGTAAAATGAGTGCACCCAACCACAACAGAAGCAAAGATTAAAAACAAAAGAGAAACAAAAATGCCGAAGCGTGGGACGACCAGCGCACACACACTCTCATTGCTCCCGTAAAGCAAAACACACACACAGGGAGAGAGAGAGAGAGGTCGCCCACTCAATGCAATAAAAACAAAACAGAAACAGTTACGGTGCTCCGCCCATGCAGCCAGGCAGGACGGCAGCGGTGCGTGTCGTGCAAAAGAGAGCACCAACGGCCTGCATGGGTGTGCATGCATATATACAATGGGCACATTATGTGTGTGCCTCGTGGGGTGAGGTGAGGGCGAGAGTCCATGCAAGGGGACACACACACAGAGAGAGAAGGACGAGTGTGTGTGCGAGCGGTGCATGGTTCTCTCTCCCTCACTCTCACGCGGCCACCACCGCAGCAGCAGCCGCACAAGCAACAACAAGAAGAAGCAAAAGAGGGGAGGTGGTGTGGGAGACCGCGGTGCTGCCGTCCCTGTCGCCAGTCGTCGCCGTCGTAGTTTTCGTGGCTGTGGCCGTCACTGGTGTTTCTTTCGGATTGGCATCTTTATTTTCATTTTGTTTTCCCTCTGCCGTCCCTGCACCATCAGCTGCTGGATCATCGTCCCCAGTTGTGTGGGTGCTGTTGGGATTTGTTATATTCGATGCTCCCTCCGCAGCAAAAGATAAACTTGGCTGCTCTTCAGTGCCTGCTGAGGTCCCCCCTGTGGTGCTGGGAACAGATTCTACTTTCTTTGTCTCCTTCTTTTCCTTCTTATCATCCTCTCCGTCCTCCCTTCTTCGTCCTCTTCCTCCTCTTCCTCTTCCTCTTCTTGTTTTTTCGCATCGTCCGCTCCTTCCCCTTCTTCTTCTTGTTCCTCTTCTTCCTCTTCGTCTTTATCCTTAGCTTCTTCCATCTTTTTCTCCTCCTTTTTATCTTCGTGTTTTTGATCCTTGCGCTCCGTCGTTGCACTTGGCGTTACTGATGCTCCTCCTACGGGTTATTGTGCCTGTAACGGGCTCGCTAGCGCTGCGGGTAATTCTGACGTCTTTGGTGCGGGTTCTTTAGGCGCTACCTGTTGACCCTTTTGGTCAAGTCCTCCACTGACGGCCTCTTCTTCGTTTTGAGGTTTCATTGCGGGCGTAGTACCCGGAGAACCTGGAGATGTTGCTTCAGCTCGTTCACCACCGCAGACACCGCACCACAGCACGCAGAGGGCACACACCAGCAGCACACGGCCAGTCATCATCATCATCACGGCTGCACACACAGTCTAGGGAGGGACAAAGAGAGGAGGATGAGAAGAGCACACACACACACATCAGCAGCATGGAAAAGGAGGAGCAGCGTTTGCATGAGGGCTGTTGTCATGAGCATGGGGGACGCGTGCACGCAGGAAGAACAGGCAACAATGAAACACCGGACAGCACGGCACACAACTCCACGGCATGTAAAACCCACCCGCAGCTGCCCCCAAAATGGAAGGGAAAGAGGGCGCAACAGTACGGCAGGAACACAGTGATGCCGGTGAAGAAAAGGATCCCAAAACGGCGTGAAAAAGAAACAAAAAACAGTCTTCCCCCACAGCGGCCACAAATCCAACAACGCAAGCAATAATAACAGAAACAAACACCACACACGGCAACTCACAGCGGCAGTGAGTTCCCTGTCGCCAATCTTCATGGCTGCACGCCACCGCACTCCTCGTGAGTCCATCGCTCCGCTGCCCTCCTCCTTCCCGCGGCTCCCCGCACGAACAGCCACGGCACACAATCGGGTCCATCCACACCCGTCGCCACGCCGCCCTCAGCGACCCAACAGTCAACCGCCCAAAAACCGTTGCGGAAATCACACACCCGCAACAAAGCACGCGACGCAACATCGTGTCACGTGGACCCCGCCGTCAGAAGAACGTCATGTCAACCGTTTGGCCGGCACACGGTACAATCAATCAACAGAACAGAGAGAAGTAAGACAGGCACTCAATCAAGGACGCTCCACGCACACAGCCCTTTTGATGCCGCCGCTGCTGCCACGGGCACGGTACCCGAGCGGAGAATGACACGCAGTAAAAAAGGCCTCACAAGAGAGAAACAATCCACACGTCCATATGCAAAGCGCCACTCAGGCTGCTGCGGCCGCAGGGTCCGTGGGCAAAAATGCGCCGTACTGAATCCCGCCAGTTATGTCAGTCTCCCCTCCCACCAATGTAGCGCATAATGCACGGCGTGCGTCCACAGGCATCCACTCCCGGTGCCCTAGCAACACTTCAGAACACACATAATGGAGAAGGGAAGCATCATTACACAATGCCAAAGCAGGTAAATAAAAATAGGGAAATCAAAACCTCACATATCCCTCGCACACGCAAACAAACACCCCACAGTATCCTCCAGAAGAAGTCAAACAATTTCTTATCCCAGCCCATAATACACGCGTGGTACCGCCACATTAGCGAACAACACAAAAGAGGGAGAGTGCATACAGCATGTCCCTGGTACAAAGTATACAGACAAGCAGAGTGTATGTATATACTGATAGGAACATGCCAGTTAATATAGGCCTTTCTCTCTTGCACCCACTGCTGAGTGTTGGCACCGCGGCGGCAGCGGCAAGCAGAAGAATCAGCGAAAAGAGACAAGCAGCAGCCGCACTGTTATTGCCGTGGATCGGAGGCGGGGCGTCCTTCATGTCTGCCTCCCAACCCCCGCGCCCTACCGCCACTTCATCCTCCCTCGGCGGAGGGTCCACGGCGCCCTGCGCGTCATCAGCGGCATCAGGGCTCCTGGGTCCCGTGGCTGTGGCACCGCCACCGGCCTTGTCGCTGGCGGCCTCATCTCATAATGATTGTCCCACAACAGACGTCACACCATCGGCGGCCACATCGTCGATGTCCGGAAGATCGCTTTCCTTCTCCGCTTCCTGCGGCGCACCCGCGGTGTCACTGGGCAAGAGCACTCCGTTGCCGTCGTGGCACCAGAGGCAACTTCCCTCTCCTCTGGCGACGGATGCTTCTGGGGAGCAGCCGTGTCCACATCCTTCGGTGGTGTGCCACGGCCGGTCCCAATGCTCTCTGGATCGGGGACGGATGCCCGTAGCAAAGCTTGTTCAGTAGATGCCAGTGAAACCGTCCTGCTCCACACACCCTCTCACATCGCCACCCCACGAAACCACTGGAAGCGGGCTGCCGCTGGTGGCGGATATCGTGCACACCTGCGCGTGGTCACGGAAAATAGCTTTTCCCTCATCGTAGGGCGGAGCAACCCACGTAATCGTCGCCTCGGCCGTGCATGGGGCACAACGGGCGTTACCCTCTTCAGTCACTCTCAGACGCACCCGCATGCCGAGGCACCGCAATGCCGCATGCATGACAGCACCGAGATGTATCTTTCTTCCGGGTCCCTCGCATCCGTCGTGTTGGTGGGAGGCGTGTCCAGACACCACGAAGAGGACTTGTCCCCAGGCACCGCAGACAAATATTCTCCCCTCCAAATAGCAGCGGCAGCATTTCTCACATCCAGTGCGGGACCAATGATGGGGCAACTGTCCATCGGGCGTTTTGCTGACTCTTCATGGATAATTCGTCTACACACCAACCACTCGAATACCGATCCAACGTGCAGCGTCTGGCAGGAACTCCCGCTTCGCAGAGCATCTGGGGATATTCACTCATGTTCGGTGCGGAGCACTTCCTCTGCAGCAGCACACAGTTCGAATTCCTTCACCAGCGCATCGGCTCCGCCATCTCCCACTTCACCCTCATGCAGCCAAGGTCAGCCGGTGCGGCCAGCGTCAGCTCCGTGCGGCAGCCGGCATTCCCAATCGGTGCCATCCACTCATCCCTCGCGTGGCGTTGCGACCAGTGCGACTCCAGCGTCCTCCCGTCACCATCGCCATCCTGCAGCTCCATGCCATCAATGTCGTCGCAGTCACGGGGCTCCTCGCTGCCACCACGGCAGTCGTCGAGTGCACCACCACCGACAGCGCTCTGCCACGCACAGCACCATGTCAGCATTGGCAACACCAGTGGAACAATGCCCAGCACGCACCGTGAACCGAATGCAAACGCTGCCCGTGGCAAATGGGGGCACAATCAAAGGACCCTCCAGTGGCTGCACGAGCAGACGATCCGCATGGAGTTTGACAGCAGCAGGGACAACTTCATCCTAGAGAATGATCCCGTGCGCAGAGGATACAACGTCACCTTCACACTCGCAATTGTCATTCAATGAATTCATTGCGTGGTACGTCTCTGAGATCCAATACTTCCCGGTATCATCCAGGTCCCTTGTGGATACGTTGATGCGGATGGGCATCCATCCCTCCCAATGACGGTGTATGGCTGCAGCGCACTCACCGCTCAAAAAGGGTGCGTCCCTCACAACAACGCGGATCCAATTCGTGCTGCCGGCACGCATAACATATTCAACAAATCGAGGGTACGTCAAAGTGGCAGCAAAGCACCCGCTGGCAATCACACCATAAACACCATCACATGCAGCAGCACCAGCGTCTCAAACTAATGTGGGGTGTAGAGCAAGTAAGCCATTGATGTGGGTGTTAGGCACATATTTCGTGGCTCGCTGAAGCAACAAGGACCGATTGCGTGGGAGAAACAAAGAACAGGAGAATACAAAAGGGAAAATTCAGCCATCCGCACTTTAAGAAGAAAACCAATCAATGAATTTAAAATGGGTGCACCCAACCACAACACACGCAAAGATTCAAAAAAAAGAGAAACAAAAATGCCGAAGCGTGGGACGACCAGCGCACACACTCTCATTGCTCCCGTAAAGCAAAACACACACAGAGGGAGAGAGAGAGAGGTCGCCCACTCAATGCAATAAAAACAAAACAGTTACGGTGCTCCGCCCATGCAGCCAGGCAGGACGGCAGCGGTGCGTGTCGTGAAAAAGAGAGCACCAACGGGCCTGCATGGGTGTGCATGCATATATACAATGGGCACATTATGTGTGTGCCTCGTGGGGTGAGGTGAGGGCGAGAGTCCATGCAAGGGGACACACACACACACAAGAGGCACGGCTGGATGGCAGCGGTACATGCGGTGCGGCCCCGACATCAACAATCACGCACGGTGGCAGCACACAAAATTCAAATTTAAAAAAAGGCACAAAAAAAAGGTGTAAAAATTAAGAACAAAAAAATGTTATCCGGGGAATATTTCGTTTACGGGAGGACAGTAGTTCTGTGAAGGGGAGGGTCGCAGTGTCCCACGCGGCAGCCAGTCACTCCTCACAGAGCCGCAAACCCCCACAGTCCCAACAGAAGAACAAGCGATGGCAGCACCTCGTTACCAAACACAGTGCCGCCATCACCATGTGCCCCACTGCCACGAGCGGCAACGCCACCCGTTGCTCCCGCCGCCAAATGATCAGCAGAGCACTTCGGGCGAGACACCACGGCCGAAGACGTACGCGCAGCCACACTCTTCGGAATAGAAACTTTGTTTGTTTTAAGCGCATTAATCCCATTGCCATCCAACGGGCAGTTGTACAGCAGGACGTTCGTCACAGTCACAGACACGCCTTCGTTGCTCCCTGTTTTGTCTCCATCCCCTCCAACGCAGAAGTGGGAGACCACATTAATATCCGTATTTTTCAGTTCACATTGCGCATCCCCACACACAAGTTTACCATTGACGTAGATCGAGCCCTGTTTGCCGTTCTGTAGCACAATCGCCACCTGGTACTTTGCGTCTGTCTCCCAAGTGCCGCTGAGCTCCTCGGTCTTTCCGCCACTCTGCAACAATTTCCTCTTCTTTGTTGAACGACAGTCCCAGAAGTACTGGATTCTCTGCGCCATTCATCTTCACACCCATCAATGGAATAGGACCCTCCTTCGTCGGCACATTGTCAATGGACACCGTCGCCACAAGAGTGAAGTTGTGGTTCGCAAGGTGGTACAGCTGATTCTCCCCCTGCTCGCCAACAGGCCGCTCCACCCACGCTCCTTTGAACGTCACTCCGCAGGCATGCAATGTTGCCTTCGCAGCCCCTTCATTATTATTTACCGTGGCGTCCACCCCGAGGTACTCGTCCCTCCATGTGTTACCAGAGAAGTTGCCGGACAAAAAGCCAACCAGCCCATCCGTGATCTTAACACCGCTGCAGTCATTTTCAGTTGGACGGTCCTTCTCAGCACTTGAGGAGCACAGCTGGGAAACGCTTTGGTCCACTTTCTTCCAGGTCACCACCTCCTTCACCCGCTGCAGCTGCGCAGTCAGGAGCACAGAGACCACACCAGGTGATGGTTTGCCCTCAGCGCCCTTCTTCTTCTCGTACAGTGCAATCAACTCCTCATTATTATTAGCTTCACTACTTCTATCACTTCTGTACAACAGGGAGCTGGCGGCAGCATCGTCCCCTTCCCCGGATACCGGCCCAATATCAACAATGTGCGTATTGTCCGTCAGCCAAAGGTGGAGTTCACCCTTTTGAGCGCCTCCCTTCTCAAGCTTCTCGGAATACACCGGCAGAGTAACGAGCATCACGTCCCTGTTCTCGACCGTCGCCGTGATGAACCCGCTTCCAACGCCCTTCTCATGTGGCTTACGGTTGTTGTCCCACACACGCGAGAGTGTTCCGAGTGCCTCCGCCCACGGCCTCCCCCTTGTCACCGATCTCGTACACCCTGCGGCGGCCATCAGCACACGCAGTCATCATGATGAGTGTTTTGTCCTTCCACCCCACGACGGAGGGATCACCGCAGCCACCGTCAGACATCCCCTTCGACAGCGTCCAACTCGCAGCATCCGAGGAGGACATGAGCAGCGAAACATTGTTATTCCCTCCATCCTCCGCAGTGCCATTAACCTTATTCTCCTTCACGGCTTCCGTTGCGAACACAAGCGTGCCATCCTCCATCTTAGCACCCGATCCACCACCTCCAATGTGTCCTGTCAAAGTGTCATCGTTGTCACCGATAGCATTGCACAAAATACTGATGGTATCATTCCAACAAATTCTTTTGGTACTTTCATCCACACCACTGACGTTCCCTTTCACCAGCAAAAGTCCCCACTGAGCCACGCCAGCCACACCTACCTGACAATCAGAGAGACCTTTACTCATGCAGACTCCGGCAAGCATGTAAATATCATTTCCCCTCACAACTGTTGTTGGACGGCTCACATGTACTCTCGTCCCGCCTTGGGAATCATCCTTATCCTCTGTTTTGGAGGCGCAATTCCCTCCATCGGTTGGACATTCCTCCAGCACTTCCGTCCTCACCTCAGTTGCTTCCAGGGCTTTGGGGTTTTTATCGTCCAACTTCATGAATTGTGAGGCAATGCAAGGAAAATGACGCTATCCTTCTCGCACCACGCCTCGGCAACGGCAAACACCTCACCATTCATCCCAACAAGACTGGGAGCATGGAGAGGACTCACTTTTCTCCATCCTTCACATCTCTCCAAAGAAAATATTTCCCCGATGAGGAGCCCTGACGTGACTCGGATACTGCAGCAGCCACAGCCCCAACACTGTTGCAGCACAACATCGCAAGAAGAAGAAAAAGGGGCACCGCGGAGTAGAAGAGATGCCGGGACATGTTGGGACTCCGCCGCTCACTCTCTCCTCCTTCCCACCTCCCGCTGGATCCGGTCACGCGGCGACGGTTGTGTGTGCGGGGTGCCTTCACTGCAGCAACACGTGAGAGCATATAAATATGTGTGTGTGGGCGGTGTGTGTGCTGTCGGTCCTTTCAGAGCCTTCGAATTCCACAGTAGCGATTAGCGCTTGGTAGTAACTTCTTTCCTTTGTGTGTGAGTGGTTTAGAAAAAAAGGAAAAAGAAGTGAAACGCACCGCCACCCATCCACAGTGAGCGGCATCATCATCCGCACCGCATTCACTCCCAACAACAACGACAACTCACGCGCACAGACACACGGAACGAGGAGGAAGAACAGTGCAAAGAGAACACACAACGACTGTTGCCACCAGCAGGAGCCACGGCGGGTGCTTCTGCCACGCGTAAGCACTCTCCGAGCTACGCCGACACAAAACAATCAGCGAGATGCAGAAGGGTACAACTGCCCCTCGCAACACCAACGCGCCATCGCCAGTCACTTTACTGTTGTCTCATCCCACACCCTCCATCGCACATCGCCCCGCACAGCCGGAGAATCTTCCGCCGGTGCACGAACAGCGGGAGGAACACGTCGGCACGTGCAGCTGCCAGGAGTGAATCCATACGCATATCTCCCAGGCTCCCTCAATGCCGCGCCGCCCACGGGCAGCACGCCAAGAAAATCACGCTCGCAGCACGGCAACAAATAAAATCGCAGTCTTCCGTCATCCCTCCTCGAAAGGGCCGCCGCAGCCAAAATATTGTGCGTGTGCGCGTTCTCATCATTCACGCCGCTCCACAGCGTGTGCATGTGTTTGTGTGTTTGTCAGCGCCTATACTTGCAGAGCAGATGTACGGAAAACAAGAGAGTCAAAAAGGCAACAACAGAGAAGCGGATAACACACACGCAAATTACTCATATCATCACACACACACGCAGCCGCGGAATGGGTGCACCCAACCACAACACAAGTAAAACAAAAACAAAAAGAAAAACAATAAACAAAACAAAAAGAAAAAAACCGAAGCGTGGGACGACCAGCGCACACACACTCTCATTGCTCCCGTAAAGCAAAACACACACACAGGGAGAGAGAGAGAGGTCGTCCATTAAAAGCAATGAAAATAAAAATAAAAACAGTTACGGTGCTCCGCCCATGCAGCCAGGCAGGACGGCAGCGGTGCGTGTGGTGCAAAAGAGAGCACCAACGGGCCTGCATGGGTGTGCATGCATACATACAATGGGCACATTATGTGTGTGCTTCGTGGGGTGAGGTGAGGGCGAGAGTCCATGCAAGGGGACACACACACAGAGAGAGAGAAGGACGAGTGTGTGTGCGGGCGGTGCACGGCTCTCTCTCCCTCACTCTCACGCGGCCACCACCGCAGCAGCAGCCGCACAAGCAACAATAAGAAGAAGCAAAAGAGGGGAGGTGGTGTGGGAGACCGCGGTGCTGCCGTCACTGTCGCCAGTCGTCGCCGTCGTATTTTTCGTGGCTGCGGCCGTCACTGGTGTTTCTTTCGGATTGACATCTTTATTTTCATTTTGTTTTCCCGCTGCTGTCCCTGCACCATCAGCTGCTGGATCATCGTCTCCAGTTTTTGGTGTGCTGTTGGGATTTGTTGTATTCGATGCTCCCTCCGCACCAGAAGATAAACTTGGCTGCTCTCCACCGCCTGCTGAGATCACCTCTGTGGTGCCGGTAACAGCTTCTTCTTTCTTTTTCTCCTCCTCTTGCTTCTTATCATCCTCTCCGTCCTCCCTTCTATCATCCTCTTGGTCATCCGTTTCCTCTTCCTCCCCTTCTTCCCCTTCCTCTTCCTCTTCCTCTTCCTCTTCCTCCTCTTCCTCTTCGTCTTCTTCGTCTTCTTCGGCTTCGTCCTTTTCCTCCTTCTCTTCTTTTTCATCCGTTTTTTCTTCTTCTTTTTGACCCTCGGTGTCTATCTTTGCACTTGTCATTTGTGACGCTTCTCCTCCTCCGGGTTGAGTTGCCTGTGACGGCCCCGGTGACAATTCCTGCGATTCTGACCCCGGTGGTGCTGGTGCTTCTGGCACTTTCTGTTGACCGTTTCGGTCAACTCCTGCAGCGACAGCTTTGGTCGCATTGTCGTTTTGAGTGCTCTTTTCGAGCGGAGTACCTCGAGAAGTTGGAGAACCTGGAGGAGTTGCTTCAGAACATCCACCACCGCAGACACCGCACCACAGCACGCAGAGGGCACACACCAGCAGCACACGGCCAGTCATCATCATCATCACGGCTGCACACACAGTCTAGGGAGGGACAAAGAGAAGAGGAGGATGAGAAGAACACACACATCAGCAGCATGGAAAAGGAGGAGTGGCGTTTGCATGAGGGTTGTTGTCATGAGCATGGGGGACGCGTGCACGCAGGAAGAACAGGCAACAATGAAACACCGGACAGCACGGCACACAACTCCACGGCATGTAAAACCCACCCGCAGCTGCCCCCAAAATGGAAGGGAAAGAGGGCGCAACAGTACGGCAGGAACACAGTGATGCCGGTGAAGAAAAGGATCCCAAAACGGCGGGAAAAAGAAACAAAAAACAGTCTTCCCCCACAGCGGCCACATCCAACAACGCAAGCAATAATAACAGAAACAAACACCACACACGGCAACTCACAGCGGCAGTGAGTTCCCTGTCGCCAATCTTCATGGCTGCACGCCACCGCACTCCTCGTGAGCCCATCGCTCCGCTGCCTTCCTCCTTCCCGCGGCTCCCCGCACGAACAGCCACGGCACACAATCGGGTCCATCCACACCCGTCGCCACGCCGCCCTCAGCGACCCAACAGTCAACCGCCCAAAAACCGTTGCGGAAATCACACACCCGCAACAAAGCACGCGACGCAACATCGTGTCACGTGGACCCCGCCATCAGAAGAACGTCATGTCAACCGTTTGGCCGGCACACGGTACAATCAATCAACAGAACAGAGAAGTAATACAGGCACTCAATCAAGGACTCTCCACGCACACAGCCCTTTTGATGCCGCCGCTGCTGCCACGGGCACGGCACCCGAGCGGAAAATGACACGCAGTAAAAAAGGCCTCACAAGAGAGAAACAATCCACACGTCCATATGCAAAGCGCCACTCAGGCTGCTGCGGCTGCAGGGTCCGTAGGCAAAATGCGCCGTACTGAATCCCGCCAGTTATGTCAGTCTCCCCTCCCACCAATGTAGCGCATAATGCACGGCGTGCGTCCACAGGCGTCCACTCCCGGTGCCCTAGCAACACTTCAGAACACACATAATGGAGAAGGGAAGTATCATTACACAATGCCAAAGCAGGTAAATAAAAATAGGGAAATCAAAACCTCACATATCCCTCGTACACGCACACAAACACCCCACAGTATCCTCCAGAAGAAGTCAAACAATTTCTTATCCCAACCCATAATACACGCGTGGTGCCGCCACATTAGCAACCAACACAAAAGAGGGAGAGTGCATACAGCATGTCCCTGGTACAAAGTATACAGACAAGCAGAGTGTATGTATATACTGATAGGAACATGCCAGTTGATATAGGCCTTTCTCTCTTGCACCCACTGCTGAGTGTTGGCACCGCGGCGGCAGCGGCAAGCAGAAGAAGCAGCGGAAAGGGACAATCAGCAGCCGCACTGTTACTGCCGTGGATCGGAGGCGGGGCGTCCTTCATGTCTGCCTCCCAACCCCACACACCACCGCCGCTTCATCCTCCCTCGGCGGAGGGTCCACGGCGCCCTGCGCGTCATCAGCGGCATCAGGGCTCCTGGGTCCCGTGGCTGTGGCACCGCCACCGGCCTTGTCGCTGACGGCCTCATCTCCTAATGATTGTCCCACAACAGACGTCACACCATCGGCGGCCACATCGTCGATGTCCGGAAGATCGCTCTCCTTCTCCGCCTCCTGCGGCGCACCCGCGGTGTCGCTGGGCAAGAGCACTCCGTTGCCGTCGTGGCACCTGAGGCGACTTCCTTCTCCTCTGGCGACGGACGCTTCTGGGGAGCAGCCGTGTCCACATCCTTCGGTGGTGTGCCACGGCCGGTCCCAATGCTCTCTGGATCGGGGACGGATGCCCGTAGCAAAGCTTGTTCAGTAGATGCCGGTGAAACCGTCCTGCTCCACACACCCTCTCACATCGCCACCCCACGAAACCACTGGAAGCAGGCTGCCGCTGGTGGCGGATATCGTGCACACCTGCGCGTGGTCACGGCAAATAGCTTTTCCCTCGTCGTAGGGCGGAGCAACCCACGTAATCGTTGCTCTGTCCGTGCATGGGGCACAACGGGCGTTACCCTTTTCAGTCACTCTCAGACGCACCCGCATGCCGAGGCACCGCAATGCCGCATGCATGACAGCACCGAGATGTATGTTTCTTCCGTGTCCCTCGCATCCGTCGTGTTGGTGGGAGGCGTGTCCAGACACCACGAAGAGGGCTTGTCCCCAGGCACCGCAGACAAACATTCTCCCCTCCAAATAACAGCGGCAGCATTTCTCACATCCAGTGCGGGACCAATGATGGGGCAACTGTCCATCGGGCGTTTTGCTGACCCCTCATGGATAATTCGTCTACACACCAACCACTCGAATACCGATCCAACGTGCAGCGTCTGGCAGGAACGCCCCCTTCGCAGAACATCTGGGGATATTCACTCATGTTCGGTGCGGAGCACTTCCTCTGCAGCAGCGCACAGCACGAATTCCTTCACCAGCGCATCGGCTCCGCCATCTCCCACTTCACCCTCATGCAGCCCAGGTCAGCCGGTGCGGCCAGCGTCAGCTCCGTGCGGCAGCCGGCACAACAAATCGGTGCCATCCACTCATCCCTCGCGTGGCGCTGCGACCAGTGCGACTCCAGCGTCCTCCCGTCACCATCGCCATCCTGCAGCTCCATGCCATCAATGTCGTCGCAGTCACGGGGCTCCTCGCTGCCACCACGGCAGTCGTCGAGTGCGCCACCACCGACAGCGCTCTGCCACGCACAGCACCATGTCAGCATTGGCAACACCAGTGGAACAATGCCCAGCACGCACCGTGAACCGAATGCAAACGCTGCCCGTGGCAAATGGGGGCACAATCAAAGGACCCTCCAGTGGCTGCACGAGCAGACGATCCGCATGGAGTTTGACAGCAGCAGGGACAACTTCATTCTCGAGAATGATCCCGTGCGCAGAGGATACAACGTCGCCTTCACACTCGCAATTGTCATTCAACGAATTCATTGCGTAGTACGTCTCTGAGATCCAATACTTCCCGGTATCATCCAGGTCCCTTGTGGATACGTTGATGCGGATGGGCATCCATCCCTCCCAATGACGGTGTATGGCCGCAGCGCACCAACTGCTCAAAAAGGATGCGTCCCTCCCAACAACGCGGATCCAATTCGTGCTGTCGGCACGCATAACATATTCAACAAATCGAGGGTACGTCAAAGTGACAGCAAAGCACCGCTGGAAATCACACCATAAACACCATCACATGCAGCAGCACCAGCGTCTCAAACTAATGTGGGGTGTAGAGCAAGTAAACCATTGATGTGGGTGTTAGGCAAATATTTCGTGGCTCGCTGAAGCAACAAGGACCGATTGCGTGGGAAGAAACAAAGAACAGGAGAATACAAAAGGGAAAATTCAGCCATCCGCCCTTTAAGAAGAAAACCAATCAACGAAAGTAAAATGGGTGCACCCAACCACAACAGAAGCAAGGATTCAAAACAAAAGAGAAACAAAAATGCCGAAGCGTGGGACGACCAGCACACACACTCTCATTGCTCCCGTAAAGCAAAACACACACACAGGGAGAGAGAGAGAGAGGTCGCCCACTCAATGCAATAAAAACAAAACAGAAACAGTTACGGTGCTCCGCCCATGCAGCCAGGCAGGACGGCAGCGGTGCGTGTCGTCCAAAAGAGAGCACCAACGGCCTGCATGGGTGTGCATGCATATATACAATGGGCACATTATGTGTGTGCCTCGTGGGGTGAGGTGAGGGCGGGAGTCCATGCAAGGGGACACACAGCAAGAGGCACAGCTGGATGGCAGCGGTACATGCGGTACGGCCCCGACATCAACAATCACGCACGGTGGCAGCACACAAAATTCAAATTTTAAAAAAGGCACAGAAAAAAGTTTAAAAATTAAGAACAAAAAATATGTTATCCGGGGAATATTTCGTTTACGGGAGGACAGTAGTTCTGTGAAGGGAGGGTTGCAGTGTCCCACGCGGCAGCCAGTCACTCCTCACAGAGCCGCAAACCCCCACAGTCCCAACAGAAGAACAAGCGATGGCAGCACCTCGTTGCCAAACACAGTGCCGCCACCACCATGTGCCCCACTGCCACGAGCGGCAACGCCACCCGTTGCTCCCGCCGCCAAATGTTCAGCAGAGCACTTCGGGCGAGACACCACGGCTGAAGACGTACGCGCAGCCACACTCTTCGGAATAGAAGCTTTGTTTGCGTTAAGCGCAGTAATCCCATTGCCATCCAACGGGCGGTTGTACAGCAGGACGTTCGTCACATTCACAGACACGCCTTCGTTGCTCCCTGTTTTGTCTCCATCCCCTCCAACGCAGAAGTGGGAGACCACATTAATATCCGTATTTTTCAATTCACATTGCGCATCCCCACACAAGTTTACCATTAACGTAGATCGAGCCCTGTTTGCCGTTCTGTAGCACAATCGCCACCTGGTACTTTGCATCTGCCTCCCAAGTACCGCTGAGCTCCTCGGTCTTTCCGCCACTCTGCAACAATTTCCTCTTCTTTTCTTTGTTGTACGACAGTCCCAGAAGTACTGGATTCTCTGCGTCACTCATCTTCACACCCATCAAAGGAATAGGACCCTCCGTCGTCGGCACCTTGTCGATGGACACCGTCGCCACAAGAGTGAGGTTGTGGTTCGGAAAGTGGTACAGCTGATTCTCCCCCTGACTGCCAACAGGCCACTCCACCCACGCTCCTTTGAACGTCACTCCGCCGGCATGCAATGTTGCCTTCGCAGCCCCTTCATTATTATTTACCGTGGCGCTCACCCCGAGGTACTCGTCCCTCCATGTGTTCTCAGAGAAGTTGCCGGACAAAAAGCCAACCAGCCCATCCGTGATCTTACCACCGCTGCAGTCATTTTCAGTTGGACGGTCCTTCTCAGCACTTGGGGGGCACAGCTGGGAAACGCTTTGGTCCACTTTATTCCAGGTCGCCACCACCTCCTTCACCCGCTGCAGCTGCTCAGTCAGGAGCACAGAGACCACACCAGGTGATGGTTTGCCCCCAGCGCCCTTCTTCTTCTCGTACAGTGCAATCAACTCTTCATTATTATTAGCTTCACCACTTTTGCCACCTTTGTACAGCAGGGAGCTGGCGGCAGCATCGTCCCCTTCCCCGGATACCGGCCCAATATCAACAATGTGCGTATTGTCCGTCAGCCAAAGATGGAGTTCACCCTTTTGAGCGCCTCCCTTCTCAAGCTTCTCGGAATACACCGGCAGAGCAACAAGCATCACGTCCCGGTTCTCAATCGTCGCTGTGATGAACCCGCTTCTTACGCCCTTCTCATGTGGCTTACGGTTGCTGCCCCACACGCGCGAGAGCGTCCCGAGTGCCTCCGTCCACGAATCCCCCTTGTCATCGGACTCGTACACCCTGCGGCGGCCATCAGCACACGCAGTCATCATGATGAGTGTTTTGTCCTTCCACCCCACGACGGAGGGATCACTGCAGCCACCGTCAGACATCCCCTTCGACAGCGTCCAATTCGTATTATCCTTCGAGTGTATGATAAGTGAGATAGTCTTCACATTCACTTCAGTGCCATCCGCCTTCTTCTTCGTGCCTTCCACTGGAAACACAAGAGTCTCGTCCTCCATCTTAACACCCGATCCACCGCTTCCAATCAGCTTTGTCCAGGAATCGAGCTGTGCGTCAAACAGTCTTTGCGGGGAACTCTCAGTATCTTTCCAGACAATTTTTTTGCTATTTGCAACCTCACTGACGTTCCCTTTCACCAGCAAAAGTCCCAATTGATTCGCGTCAGGCTTGGCACTCTGTACGGAAGCGGCAACTTTATTGATGTAGACTCCAACAAGCATGTAAATATCACTTCCCCTCACAACTGTTGTTGGTCGGCTCACATCTACTCTTTTATTTGGGTCTTTGGAAGTACCTCCCTCCAGTAATTGTGTCCCATCGTTGGCATTCTTCAGTACTTCCTCCGGTGTGTCAGTAGTTTTTGTCGTAAGAAGTTGGGATGCAATGCCAGTAAAACTGGCATCATCCTTCTTCCACTTTGCCTCGGCAACGGCAAATACGTCACTCCCCACCTTCAAAAGGCTGGGAGCACCCAACGAGTCCAATTTTTCATCACCGGTGATGCCCTCCCATTTAAACTAGGGATCAGCTGGCTCCTCCATACCAACTTGTTCAGCTCCAGTGCTGCAGCACAACATCACAAAAACAAGGAGCAGCACCGCAGAGTAGAAGAGATGCCGGGACATGTTGGGCCTCTGCGCCTCACTCTCTCCTCCTTCCCTCCTCCTTCCGCTGGATCCGGTCACGCGGCGACGGTTGTGTGTGCGGGGTGCCCTCACTGCAGCAACACGTGAGAGCATATCAATATGTGTGTGTGGGCGGTGTGTGTGCTGTCGGTCCTTCCAGAGCCTTCGAATTCCACAGTAGCGATTAGCGCTTGGTAGTAACTTCTTTCCTTTGTGTGTGAGTGGTTTAGAAAAAAGAGGAAAAAGAAGTGAAACACACCGCCACCCATCCACAGTGAGCGGCATCATCATCCGCACCGCATTCACTCCCAACAACAACAAAAACTCACGCACACACGCAGCCGCGGAATGGGTGCTCACAACCACAAAATCAAAAAGAAAAACAAAACAAAAAGCCGAAGCGTGGGACGACCAGCGCACACACTCTCATTACTCCCGTAAAGCAAAACACACACACAGAGGGAGAGAGAGAGAGGTCGCCCACACAAAGCAATAAAAACAAAAAAAAACAGTTACGGTGCTCCGCCCATGCAGCCAGGCAGGACGGCAGCGGTGCGTGTCGTGCAAAAGAGAGCACCAACGGGCCTGCATGGGTGTGCATGCATATATACAATGGGCACATTATTGTGTGTGCCTCGTGGGGTGAGGTGAGGGCGAGAGTCCATGCAAGGGGACACACACAGAGAGAGAAGGACGAGTGTGTGTGCGGGCGGTGCACGGCTCTCTCTCCCTCACTCTCACGCGGCCACCGCAGCAGCAGCCACAAAAGCAACAATAAGAAGAAGCAAAAGAGGGGAGGTGGTGTGGGAGACCGCGGTGCTGCCGTCACTGTCGCCAGGCGTCGCTGTGCCAGTTTTCATGGCTGCGGCCGTCACTGGTGTTTCTTTCGGATTGGCATCTTTATTTTCACTTTGTTTTTCTTCTCTTGTCCCTGCACCATCAGCTGCTGGATCATCGTCTCCAGTTGTTGGTGTGCTGTTGGGATTTGTTATATTCGATGCTCCCTCTGCAGCAGAAGATGAACTTGGCTGCTCTCCACCGCCTGCTGAGATCCCCTCTGTGGTGCCGGTAATAGCTCCTTCTTTCTTTGTTTCTTCCTCTTCATTCTCTCTCGTATCATCCTCTTCCTCCCCTTCTTCCCCTTCCTCTTCCTCCTCTTCCTCTTCGTCTTCCTCCTCTTCCACTTCTTCCTCTTCGTCTTCTTGTTGTTTCTCCTCTTCCTCTTCCTCCTTTTTACCTTCTGTATTTCCACCCTTGTTTTCCGTCGTTGGACTTGCCGTTACTGATGCTTCTCCTTCGGGTTTTGTTGCCGGTGACGGGCCCGGTGCCGCTTCCGGTGATCCTGACCCCGTTGGTGATGCTGGTGCTTGTGGCGCTGCCGGTTTACCGCTTTCGTCACCTCCTTCAGCGCCAACGACGGCCACTTTTTCTTTTTTAGGATCATTTTCGGACGGATTACCCGAAGAACCTGGAGTTGTTTCAGATCGTTCACCACCGCAGGCACCGCACCACAGCACGCAGAGGGCACACACCAGCAGCACACGGCCAGTCATCGTCATCATCACGGCTGCACACACAGTCTAGGGAGGGACAAAGAGAGGAGGAGGATGAGAAGAACACACACACATCAGCAGCATGGAAAAAAAGGGAAGGTGCTGACATGAGGGTTGTTGTCATGAGCATGGGGGACGCGTGCACGCAGGAAGAACAGGCAACAATGAAACACCGGACAGCACGGCACACAACTCCACGGCATGTAAAACCCACCCGCAGCTGCCCCCAAAATGGAAGGGAAAGAGGGTGCAACAGTACGGCAAGAAAACAGTGATGCCGGTGCAGAAAAGGATCCCAAAACGGCGTGAAAAAGAAACAAAAAACAGTCTTCCCCCACAGCGGTCACATCCAACAACGCAAGCAATAATAACAGAAACAAACACCACACACGGCAACTCACAGCGGCAGTGAGTTCCCTGTCGCCAATCTTCATGGCTGCACGCCACCGCACTCCTCGTGAGTCCATCGCTCCGCTGCCCTCCTCCTTCCCGCGGCTCCCCCGCACGAACAGCCACGGCACACAATCGGGTCCATCCACACCCGTCGCCACGCCGTCCTCAACGACCCAACAGTCAACCGCCCAAAAACCGTTGCTGAAATCACACACCCACAACAAAGCACGCGACGCAACATCATGTCACGCGGACCCCGCCGTCAGAAGAACGTCATGCCAACCGTTTGGCCGGCGCACGGTACAATCAAACGAGAGAACAGAGAAGTAAGACAGGCACTCAATCAAGGACTCTCCACGCACACAGCCCTTTTGATGCCGCCGCTGCTGCCACGGGCACGGTACCCGAACGGAGAATGACAAGCAGTAAGAAAGGCCTCGCAAGAGAGAAACAATCCACACGTCCATATGCAAAGCGCCACTCAGGCTGCTGCGGCCGCAGGGTCCGTGGGCAAAAATGCGCCTTACTGAATCCCGCCAGTTATGTCAGTCTCCCCTCCCACCAATGTAGTGCATAATGCACGGCGTGCGTCCACAGGCATCCACTCCCGGTGCCCTAGCAACACTTCAGAACACACATAATGGAGAAGGGAAGTATCATTACACAATGCCAAAGCAGTTAAATAAAAATAGGGAAATCAAAACCACACAGATCCCTCGCACACGCACACAAACACCTCACAGTATCCTCCAGAAGAAGTCAAACAATTTCTTATACCAACCCATAATACACGCGTAGTGCCGCCACATCAGCGAACAACACAAAAGAGGGAGAGTGCATACAGCATGTCCCTGGTACAAAGTATACAGACAAGCAGAGTGTATGTATACACTGACAGGAACATGCCAGTTGATATGGGCCTTTCTCTCTTGCACCCACTGCTGAGTGTTGGCACCGCGGCGGCAGCGGCAAGCAGAATAATCAGCGGAAAGGGACGAGCAGCAGCCGCACTGTTATTGCCGTGGATCGGAGGCGGGGCGTCCTTCATGTCTGCCTCCCAACCCCCGCGCCCCACCGCCACTTCATCCTCCCTCGGCGGAGGGTCCACGGCGCCCTGCGCGTCATCAGCGGCATCAGGGCTCCTGGGTCCCGTGGCTGTGGCACCGCCACCGGCCTTGTCGCTGACGGCCTCATCTCATAATGATTGTCCCACAACAGACGTCACACCATCGGCGGCCACATCGTCGATGTCCGGAGGATCGCTCTCCTTCTCCGCCTCCTGCGGCGCACCCGCGGTGTCGCTGGGCAAGAGCACTCCGTTGCCGTCGTGGCACCTGAGGCGACTTCCTTCTCCTCTGGCGACGGATGCTTCTGGGGAGCAGCCGTGTCCACATCCTTCGGTGGTGTGCCACGGCCGGTCCCAATGCTCTCTGGATCGGGGACGGATGCCCGTAGCAAAGCTTGTTCAGTAGATGCCAGTGAAACCGTCCTGCTCCATAAATCCTCTCACATCGCCACCACACGGAACCACTGGAAGCAGCCTGCCGCTGGTGGCGGATATCGTGCACACCTGCGCGTGGTCACGGAAAATAGCTTTTCCCTCGTCGTAGGGCGGAGCAACCCACGTAATCGTCGCCTCGGCCGTGCATGGGACACAACGGGCGTTACCCTCTTCAGTCACTCTCAGACGCACCCGCATGCCGAGGCACCGCAATGCCGCATGCATGACAGCACCGAGATGTATGTTTCTTCCGGGTCCCTCGCATCCGTCGTGTTGGTGGGAAGCGTGTCCAGACACCATGAAGAGGGCTTGTCCCCATGCACCGCAGACAAACATTCTCCCCTCCAAATAACAGCGGCAGCATCCCTCACATCCAGTGCGGGACCAATGATGGGGCAACTGTCCATCGGGCGTTTTGCTGGCCCTTCATGGATAATTCGTCTACACACCAACCACTGGAATACCGATCCAACGTGCAGCGTCTGGCAGGAACTCCCGCTTCGCAGAACATCTGGGGATATTCACTCATGTTCGGTGCGGAGCACTTCCTCTGCAGCAGCACACAGTTCGAATTCCTTCACCAGCGCATCGGCTCCGCCATCTCCCACTTCACCCTCATGCAGCCAAGGTCAGCCGGTGCGGCCAGCGTCAGCTCCGTGCGGCAGCCGGCACTCCCAATCGGTGCCATCCACTCATCCCTCGCATGGCGCTGCGACCAGTGCGACTCCAGCGTCCTCCCGTCACCATCGCCATCCTGCAGCTCCATGCCATCAATGTCGTCGCTGTCGCGGGGCTCCTCGCAGCCACCACGGCAGTCGTCGAGTGCACCACCACCGACAGCGCTCTGCCACGCACAGCACCATGTCAGCATTGGCAACACCAGTGGAACAATGCCCAGCACGCACCGTGAACCGAATGCAAACGCTGCCCGTGGCAAATGGGGGCACAATCAAAGGACCCTCCAGTGGTTGCACGAGCAGACGATCCGCATGCGGTTTGAAAGCAGCAGGGACAACTTCATCCTCGAGAATGATCCCGTGCGCAGAGGATACAACGTCACCTTCACACTCGCAATTGTCATTCAATGAATTCATTGCGTGATACCTCTCTGAGATCCAATACTTCCCGGTAGCATCCAGGTCCCTTGTGGATACGTTGATGCGGATGGGCATCCATCCCTCCCAATGACGGTGTATGGCTGCAGCGCACCACTGCTCAAAAAGGATGCGTCCCTCCCAACAACGCGGATCCAATTCTTGCTGTCGGCACGCATAACATATTCAACAAATCGAGGGTACGTCAAAGTGACAGCAAAGCACCGCTGGCAATCACACCATAAACACCATCACATGCAGCAGCACCAGCGTCTCAAACTAATGTGGGGTGTAGAGCAAGTAGGCCATTGATGTGGGCGTTAGGCAAATATTTCGTGGCTCGCTGAAGCAACAAGGACCGATTGCGTGGGAAGAAACAAAGAACAGGAGAATACAAAAGGGAAAATTCAGCCATCCGCACTTTAAGAAGAAAACAAATCAACGAAAGTAAAATGGGTGCACCCAACCACAACAGAAGCAAGGATTCAAAACAAAAGAGAAAGAAAAAGCCGAAGCGTGGGACGACCAGCACACACACTCTCATTGCTCCCGTAAAGCAAAACACACACACAGGGAGAGAGAGAGAGGTCGCCCACTCAATGCAATAAAAACAAAACAGAAACAGTTACGGTGCTCCGCCCATGCAGCCAGACAGGACGGCAGCGGTGCGTGTCGTGCAAAAAAGAGCACCAACGGGCCTGCATGGGTGTGCATGCATATATACAATGGACACATTATGTGTGTGCCTCGTGGGGTGAGGTGAGGGCGGGAGTCCATGCAAGGGGACACACAGCAAGAGGCACAGCTGGATGGCAGCGGTACATGCGGTGCGGCCCCGACATCAACAATCACGCACGGTGGCAGCACACAAAATTCAAATTTAAAAAAAGGCACAGAAAAAAAGTTTAAAAATTAAGAACAAAAAATATGTTATCCGGGGAATATTTCGTTTACGGGAGGACAGTAGTTCTGTGAAGGGAGGGTTGCAGTGTCCCACGCGGCAGCCAGTCACTCCTCACAGAGCCGCAAACCCCCACAGTCCCAACAGAAGAACAAGCGATGGCAGCACCTCGTTGCCAAACACAGTGCCGCCACCACCATGTGCCCCACTCTCACGAGCGGCAACGCCACCCGTTGCTCCCGCCGCCAAATGATCAGCAGAGCACTTCGGGCTAGACACCACGGCTGAAGACGTACGCGCAGCCACAGTCTTCGGAATAGAAACTTTGTTTGCGTTAAGCGCAGTAATCCCATTGCCATCCAACGGGCAGTTGTACAGCAGGGCGTTCGTCACATTCACAGACACGCCTTCGTTGCTCCCTGTTTTGTCTCCATCCCCTCCAATGCAGAAGTGGGAGACCACATTAATATCCGTATTTTTCAATTCACATTGCGCATCCCCACACAAGTTTACCATTAACGTAGATCGAGCCCTGGGTGCCGTTCTGTAGCACAATCGCCACCTGGTACTTTGCATCTGCCTCCCAAGTACCGCTGAGCTCCTCGGTCTTTCCGCCACTCTGCAACAATTTCCACTTCATTTCGTTGTTGTACGACAGTCCCAGAAGTACTGGATTCTCTGCGTCACTCATCTTCACACCCATCAAAGGAATAGGACCCTCCGTCGTCGGCACCTTGTCGATGGACACCGTCGCCACAAGAGTGAGGTTGTGATTCGCAAAGTGGTACAGCTGATTCTCCCCCTGACT
This sequence comes from Trypanosoma cruzi, assembly GCF_000209065.1. Lineage (NCBI taxonomy): Eukaryota > Euglenozoa > Kinetoplastea > Trypanosomatida > Trypanosomatidae > Trypanosoma > Trypanosoma cruzi. The sequence goes on from NW_001849549.1 coordinate 22,885, forward strand.
GCCAACAGGCCACTCCACCCACGCTCCTTTGAACGTCACTCCGCCGGCATGCAATGTTGCCTTCGCAGCCCCTTCACTATTACTTACTGTGGCGTTCACCCCGAGGTACTCGTCCCTCCATGTGTTCTCAGAGAAGTTGCCGGACAAAAAGCCAACCAGCCCATCCGTGATCTTAACACCGCTGCAGTCATTTTCAGTTGGACGGTCCTTCTCAGCACTTGGGGGGCACAGCTGGGAAACGCTTTGGTCCACTTTATTCCAGGTCGCCACCACCTCCTTCACCCGCTGCAGCTGCTCAGTCAGGAGCACAGAGACCACACCAGGTGATGGTTTGCCCCCAGCGCCCTTCTTCTTCTCGTACAGTGCAATCAACTCTTCATTATTATTAGCTTCACCACTTTTGCCACCTTTGTACAGCAGGGAGCTGGCGGCAGCATCGTCCCCTTCCCCGGATACCGGCCCAATATCAACAATGTGCGTATTGTCCGTCAGCCAAAGATGGAGTTCACCCTTTTGAGCGCCTCCCTTCTCAAGCTTCTCGGAATACACCGGCAGAGCAACAAGCATCACGTCCCGGTTCTCAATCGTCGCTGTGATGAACCCGCTTCCAACGCCCTTCTCATGTGGCTTACGGTTGCTGCCCCACACACGCGAGAGTGTCCCGAGTGCCTCCGTCCACGGCCTCCCGTTGTCACCGATCTCGTACACCCTGCGGCGGCCATCATCACACGCAGTCATCATGATGAGTGTTTTGTCCTTCCACCCCACGACGGAGGGATCACTGCAGCCGCCGTCAGACATCCCCTTCGACAGCGTCCAATTTGCAGCATCCGAGGAGGATATGAGCAGCGAAACATTGTTATTCCCTCCATCCTCCGCAGTGCCATTAACCCTATTCTCCTTCACGGCTTCCGTTGCGAACACAAGCGTACCGTCCTCCATCTTAGCACCCGATCCACCACCGCCAATGTGTCCTGTCAAAGTGTCATCGTTGTCACCGATAGCATTGCACAAAATACTGATGGTATCATTCCAATAAATTCTTTTGGTACTTTCATCCACACCACTGACGTTCCCTTTCACCAGCAAAAGTCCCCACTGAGCCACGCCAGCCACACCTACCTGACAATTAGAGAGACCTTTACTCATGCAGACTCCTGTAAGCATGTAAATATCATTTCCCTTCACAACTGTTGTTGGACGGCTCACATGTACTCTCGTCCCGCCTTGGGAATCATCCTTATCCTCTGTTTTGGAGGCGCAATTCCCTCCATCGGTTGGACATTCCTCCAGCACTTCCGTCCTCACCTCAGTTGCTTCCAGGGCTTTGGGGGTTTTGTCGTCCAATTTCATGAATTGTGAAGCAATGCAAGGAAAAATGACGCTATCCTTCTCGCACCACGCCTCGGCAACGGCAAACACCTCACCATTCATCCCAACAAGTCTGGGAGCATGGAGAGGACTCACTTTTCTCCATCCTTCACATCTCTCGAAACAAAATATTTCCCCGCTGAAGAGCCCTGACGTGACTCGGATCCTGCAGCAGCCACAGCCCCAACACTGTTGCAGCACAACATCGCAAGAAGAAGAAAAAGGGGCACCGCGGAGTAGAAGAGATGCCGGGACATGTTGGGCATCCGCCGCTCACTCTCCCTTCATTCCCTTCTCCTTCCGCTGGATCCGGTCACGCGGCGACGGTTGTGTGTGCGGGGTGCCTCCACTGCAGCAACACGTGAGAGCATATAAATATGTGTGGGTGGGCGGTGTGTGCTGTTGGTCCTTTCAGAGCCTTCGAATTCCACAGTAGCGATTAGCGCTTGGTAGTAACTTCTTTCCTTTGTGTGTGAGTGGTTTAGAAAAAAGAGGAAAAAGAAGTGAAACGCACCGCCACCCATCCACAGTGAGCGGCATCATCATCCGCACCGCATTCACTCCCAACAACAACGACAACCCACGCGCACAGACACACGGAACGAGGAGGAAGAACAGTGCAAAGAGAACACACAACAACTGTTGCCACCAGCAGGAGCCACGGCGGGTGCTTCTGCCACGCGTCAGCACTCTCCGAGATACGCCGACACACAAAACAATCGGCGAGATGCAGAAGGGTACAACTGCCCCTCGCAACACCAACGCGCCATCGCCAGTCACTTTACTGTTGTCTCATCCCACACCCTCCATCGCACATCGCCCCGCACAGCCGGAGAATCCTCCGTCGGTGCACGAACAGCGGGAGGAACACGTCGGCACGTGCAGCTGCCAGGAGAGAATCCATACGCATATCTCCCAGGCTCCCTCAATGCCGCGCCGCACACGGGCAGCACGCCAAGAAAATCACGCTCGCAGCACGGCAAAAAAATAAAACCGCAGTCTTCCGTCATCCCTCCTCGAAAGGGCCGCCGCAGCCAAAATATTGTGCGTGTGCGCGTTCTCATCATTCACGCCGCTCCACAGCGTGTGCATGTGTTTGTGTGTTTGTCAGCGCCTATACTTGCAGAGCAGATGTACGGAACACAAGAGAGTCAAAAAAGCAACGGCAGAGAGAGGCAGATAGCACACACGCAAATTACTCATATCATCACACACACACGCAGCCGCGGAATGGGTGCACTCAACCACAAAATCAAAAAGGAAAACAAAACAAAAAGCCGAAGCGTGGGACGACCAGCGCACACACTCTCATTGCTCCCGTAAAGCAAAACACACACACAGGGAGAGAGAGAGAGGTCGCCCACTCAATGCAATAAAAACAAAACAGAAACAGTTGCGGTGCTCCGCCCATGCAGCCAGGCAGGACGGCAGCGGTGCGTGTCGTGCAAAAGAAAGCACCAACGGGCCTGCATGGGTGTGCATGCATATATACAATGGGCACATTATTGTGTGTGCTTCGTGGGGTGAGGTGAGGGCGAGAGTCCATGCAAGGGGACACACACAGAGAGAGAAGGACGAGTGTGTGTGCGGGCGGTGCACGGCTCTCTCTCCCTCACTCTCACGCGGCCACCACCGCAGCAGCAGCTGCACACGCAACAACAGGAAGAAGAAGCAAAAGAGGGGAGGTGGTGTGGGAGACCGCGGTGCTGCCGTCACTGTCGCCAGTCGTCGCCGTCGTAGTTTTCATGGCTGCGGCCGTCACTGGTGTTTCTTTCGGATTGGCATCTTTATTTTCATTTTGTTTTTCTTTTCGTTTCTCTGCAACATCAGCTGCTGGGTCACTGCTCGGGATGCCGTCTTCAGTGCTCTTGTCAAAATCATTATTGGCGGCATCACCGTTTGCCGTGGGTGATGGTGGCCCTGATTCTCCATGGTCGGCAGATGGTTCCTTCTGTTGATTGGCTGCGATGGAGTCAACGCTCTTTGTTTGTGAATTGTGGTTTGAGTCCTTTTTGCCTTGGACTTCTTCTGACTGTTTCACACCCTCTAAAGCCTCAGGGCTGGACTGTCCATTCGGTTCCGTTGTTGCTGTTTGTATTTCTGTGTGTTTGGTCAGACCTCCAGGTGTCTCCGTTGGTGCCTGATTGCTTGCGTTTTTTTTGTCTTCTTCTGTTTCTTTTTCTTCCGCCTCTCCTTCACGACTGTCAGGTTTACTGCGAGGATCTTTTTCTTCTTCTTGCGGCGGGCTATCGGAGGTTTCGCTACTCTTGGAATTTTCCTTCACAACGGGTTGTTTGACACCCTCAGTTTCAGAGCTGCCAGATGAAGAAGAAGAAGACAATTGTTCAGCTCTTTGGTGTTTGGAATCAACTTCATTAACGTCCTCGTGATCCTTCTTAGCTCCTGCTACGTTTCCATCACTTGTACCCACCACTTCTAATTCCCTAACCTGTTCTTCTGTACCTGATCCTCCAAACGTCGGTGCTGCTGGTGCTGCTGCTTGTCCTGCGACACCCACATCTCCTGAACCAACAGCTTCACTGCCATTCGTATCACCTTCCAATGCCTTATCTTTCGAATTACCCGATGAGTCTGGAACACTCAATCCTGATCCAGCTTCCTCAGCTTCAACCGCCCTTATTAATCCCATTCGAGTCGATAACAGCCCGCAGTCCGCCTTTAGGGACACGCCGTCATCTCCACCATTACTCAAACCGTTCCCTCCACCCTCACCGCAGTAATCCTCCATCGCGTGTCCAAAAACAGCACCGCACCACAGCACGCAGAGGGCACACACCAGCAGCACACGGCCAGCCATCATCATCGCCATCACTCCCGTCACTTGCGTGTAGCCTTCAGCACAAACTAACAACACGTCAACGCAGAGCAAAAGCAAAGAGAGACAAGTCACACAGCCACGCACCGTCCCATCCAGCAATGAGAGTCACGCACCACAACAACAATTGGGTGGGCGCGGTCCAACAACAATCAAAAAACAAAAGAATTAATCCTCGTCATGACCCGTTCCTCACGCCCACACGGTCACTATTACTGTTATTCTCTCTACTCAGGCCCTCACAGGCACGCCACGCTCACTCCAGCACGCGCCCCTCCAGCACAGGCCTCAGAATCGTCGGGCCCTCCAGCACACGCAGCCGTCATGCGCTCCCGCCGCGCCGCAACGTACGCCACCTCCTCCCAGTCCAGCAGCTCCGTGTCCTCCACGTCCTCCACAATCGCCGCCATGCCACCGCCACTCACACCCACAGCGCCACAATGTCGTGCCGCCTCTCCTCAAAAATTATGAGCGCAACGCTCAACGCGTAACGCTCAACGCGTACTCGCGCACGTGCCCCATGTGCTGCAACCACATGCAAATCGGGTTGGCCGTCATGGAACGCATCTTTTTTTCCTCGTTGTACTTGCAGCGGCACCAAAAAGTCGTGTAGCCGGCGGCACCGCAGTGCTGGAAGAAATGCGGAGCAGCAACCGTGCGAGTGTCCGTCTTACTGTACTCGCGGTTTAACGCTTCCAGCAAGAACGGGATCAGCGGCAGCTCATCCAGCGGGTTCGCCCTCTTATTCCTCCTTCGGCGCCTCGTCCTCCTCCACAGCAGCAGCTGTCACTGCCCTACACCACGCTCCTGCTGCAATCACTCTCACAGAGAGGGAAGAGTGTGTGTGTGTGTGCCGAGAGCACAGCGACTGTCATTGCCAGAAGAGGCCATCGTGGCACCGTCCATCACACGCCAGCGCACAAAAAGCAGGTAAGGCCAACAACCGGCAAAGCAAATACATTCTTGCATAGCACTGTGCAAATACTCATGTGACTGTGTACGTGTGCTGTGGGAGGAGCTAAAAAGAAGAAGAGCACAGGGAGGCAAATCAACACAGCAAGAGGAACAGCTGGATGGCTTCGGTACAAGCGGCACGGCCCCGACATCAACAATCACGCACGGTGGCAACGCACTCACATCCACAAAACAAAACAAAAGAAAACAAAAGAAAAAACACGGCGGCAGGGTGTGGCTGTGTGTGTGGTGCTGCGGGTGTCTGCCAGAACTGGCCGCAAAGAAAACAAAACAAGAGGGAAGAAATGTGTGCTCCGCCCCACAGGCCCTCGTCGCACGCCCACACGTCACGGCTCCCTCAGCGCGCCGTTCGTCGCGGCCCCTCCTCATGCGTGCAGCAGGCGAGGCGCACAGGGCCGTCGTCATGAGCGTGTCGGTGGTGTGCGAGTGGAGCAGTTGGGCGGGAACACACGGCACCCCTCACAGGAAGAGTGCAGCAACAAACAATTAAAGAGGGAAGAGTAGAAAAGAAAAAGAGGTCCATAGTGATTGCCCGAAAAAGCGAAAAAAAAAAGGGATGGGGATATGAGAGATAAAAACGAAAAAAGATTTAAACCAGAAATTAGCAAACATTAAGATAAACTTAAAATACGAAAAAAAAGTAAACGTATCAGAGATATTCGTTCCAGGGAAGTAGTTCTGTGCAGGGAAGGTCGCAGTGTCCCACGCGGCAGCCAGTCACTCCTCACAGAGCCGCAAACCCCCACAGTCCCAACAGAAAAACAAGCGATGGCAGCACCTCGTTGCCAAACACAGTGCCGGCATCACCATGTGCCCCACTCTCACGAGCGGCAACGCCACCCGTTGCTCCCGCCGCCAAATGTTCAGCAGAGCACTTCGGGCGAGACACCACGGCTGAAGACGTACGCGCAGCCACACTCTTCGGAATAGAAGCTTTGTTTGCGTTAAGCGCATTAATCCCATTGCCATCCAACGGGCGGTTGTACAGCAGGACGTTCGTCACAGTCACAGACACGCCTTCGTTGCTCCCTGTTTTGTCTCCATCCCCTCCAATGCAGAAGTGGGAGACCACATTAATATCCGTATTTTTCAGTTCACATTGCGCATCCCCACACACAAGTTTACCATTGACGTAGATCGAGCCCTGTTTGCCGTTCTGTAGCACAATCGCCACCTGGTACTTTGCATCTGCCTCCCAAGTACCGCTGAGCTCCTCGGTCTTTCCACCACTCTGCAACAATTTCCACTTCTTTTCGTTGTTGTACGACAGTCCCAGAAGTACCGGATTCTCTGCGCCATTCATCTTCACACCCATCAAAGGAATAGGGCCCTCCCTCGTCGGCACCTTGTCGATGGACACCGTCGCCACAAGAGTGAAGTTGTAGTTCGCAAAGTGGTACAGCTGATTCTCCCCCTGCTCGCCAACAGGCCACTCCACACACGCTCCTTTGAACGTCACTCCGCCGGCATGCAATGTTGCCTTCGCAGCCCCTTCACTGTGACGTCCACCCCGAGGTACTCGTCCCTCCATGTGTTACCAGAGAAGTTGCCGGACAAAAAGCCAACCAGCCCATCCGTGATCTTAACACCGCTGCAGTCATTTTCATTTGGACGGTCCTTCTCAGCACTTGGGGGGCACAGCTGGGAAACGCTTTGGTCCACTTTATTCCACGTCGCCAGCACATCCTTCACACGCTGCAGCTGCTCACTCAGGAGCACAGAGACCACACCAGGTGATGGTTTGCCCCCAGCGCCCTTCTTCTTCTCGTACAGTGCAATCAACTCTTCACTATTATTAGCTTCACCACTTTTACCACTGTTGTACAGCGGGGAGCTGGCGGCAGCATCGTCTCCTTCCCCGGATACCGGCCCAATATCAACAATGTGCGTATTGTCCGTCAGCCAAAGATGGAGTTCACCCTTTTGAGCGCCTCCCTTCTCAAGCTTCTCGGAATACGCCGGCAGAGCAACAAGCATCACGTCCCGGTTCTCAATCGTCGCTGTGATGAACCCGCTTCCAACGCCCTTCTCATGTGGCTTACGGTTGCTGCCCCACACACGCGAGAGTGTCCCGAGTGCCTCCGTCCACGGCCTCCCCTTGTCACCGATCTCGTACACCCTGCGGCGGCCATCATCACACGCAGTCATCATCATGAGTTTTTTGTCCTTCCACTCCACGACGGAGGGATCACTGCAGCCACCGTCAGACATCCCCTTCGACAGCGTCCAATTTGCAGCATCCGAGGAGTATATGAGCAGCGAAACATTGTTATTCCCCCCATCCTCCGCAGTGCCATTAACCTTATTTTCCTTCACGGCTTCCGTTGCGAACACAAGCGTGCCATCCTCCATCTTAGCACCCGATCCACCACCGCCAATGTGTCCTGTCAAAGTGTCATCGTTGTCACCGATAGCATTGCACAAAATACTGATGGTATCATTCCAACAAATTCTTTTGGTACTTTCATCCACACCACTGGCGTTCCCTTTCACCAGCAAAAGTCCCCACTGAGCCACGCCAGCCACACCTACCTGACAATCAGAGAGACCTTTACTCATGCAGACTCCGGCAAGCATGTAAATATCATTTCCCTTCACAACTGTTGTTGGACGGCCCACATGTACTCTCGTCCCGCCTTGGGAATCATCCTTATCCTCTGTTTTGGAGGCGCAATTCCCTCCATCGGTTGGACATTCCTCCAGCACTTCCGTCCTCACCTCAGTTGCTTCCAGGGCTTTGGGGTTTTTGTCGTCCAACTTCATGAATTGTGAAGCAATGCAAGGAAAATGACGCTATCCTTCTCGCACCACGCCTCGGCAACGGCAAACACCTCACCATTCATCCCAACAAGACTGGGAGCATGGAGAGGACTCACTTTTCTCCATCCTTCACATCTCTCCAAACAAAAAATTTCCCCGCTGAGGAGCCCTGACGTGACTCGGATCCGGCAGCAGCCACAGCCCCAACACTGTTGCAGCACAACATCGCAAGAAGAAGAAAAAGGGGCACCGCAGAGTAGAATAGATGCCGGGACATGTTGGGCATCCGCCGCTCACTCTCTCCTCCTTCCCTCCTCCTTCCGCTGGATCCGGTCACGCGGCGACGGTTGTGTGTGCGGGGTGCCTTCACAGCAGCAACACGTGAGAGCATATAAATATGTGTGGGCGGTGTGTGTGCTGTCGGTCCTTTCAGAGCCTTCGGATTTCACAGTAGCGATTAGCGCTTGTTTGCTTTCTTCGTGTGTGATTGAGTGAGAAATAGAGAAACATGCCAAGAAAAGAGTTGACACAGTAAGCACCGCCACCCATCCACAGTGAGTGGCATCATCATCCGTACAGCAGTCACTCCCAACAACAACTCACGCACACAGACACACGGAATTAGAAGAAAGAACAGTGCACCAGGAACACACAGCGACGGTCACCACCAGAAGAAGCAGCAGGAGGCACAGCGGGTGCGTTGCTATTCGTCACGCTTCAGCAGACACTGAACAACGTCCACACACAAAGCAACCAGCGGGAGGCAAAAGGGCACAGCCGCACATCACAGCACTCATGCGCTGCCGCCAGTCATTTGGCTGCTGTCTCCTCCAACGCACACGCACATCATTCCACACAGCCGGAGAATCCCTTGTCGACAAAACCACGACGGGAGAGACACGTCGGCAGGTACAGCTGTTGGGGGAAAGTCGATAGGCACTCGTCCCAGACATCCTCAACGCCACACCATTCAATTGCTGTACGCCGCCAAAATAACAACCGCATCACGTCAACGAGGCAAATCGTGGGCTCACGACCTCCTTCCTCGCAAGAGCAACCGCAGACAAAATATTGTGCGTGCGTGCGTTCTCAGCGTCCACGCCACTCCACAGCGTGTGAAACAAAGAGATTCTGCGCATTTGTCTGTGTGTTTTTCAAAGCCTAAAATTACGGAGCTGCCTTGCGATACGAGAGAGTCTGAAGAAAGCAACGGCAGAGAGAGGCAGATAGCACACACGCAAATTACTCATAAAGTCCCACACACACACACACACGCAGCCGCGGAATGGGTGCACTCAACCACAAAATCAAAAAGGAAAACAAAACAAAAAGCCGAAGCGTGGGACGACCAGCACACACACACTCGTTGCTCCCGTAAAGCAAAACACACACACAGAGGGAGAGAGAGAGAGGTCGCCCACTCAATGCAATAGAAACAAAACAGAAACAGTTACGGTGCTCCGCCCATGCAGCCAGGCAGGACGGCAGCGGTGCGTGTCGTGCAAAAGAGAGCACCAACGGCCCTGCATGGGTGTGCATGCATATATACAATGGGCACATTATTGTGTGCGTTTCGTGGGGTGAGGTGAGGGCGAGAGTCCATGCAAGTGGACACACACAGAGAGAGAGAAGGAAGAGTGTGTGTGCGGGCGGTGCATGGCTCTCTCACACTCACTCTCACGCGGCCACCACCGCAGCCGCAGCTGCACACGCAACAACAAGAAGAAGCAAAAGAGGGGAGGTGGTGTGGGAGACCGCGGTGCTGCCGTCACTGTCGCCAGTCGTCGCCGTCGTATTTTTCATGGCTGTGGCCGTCACTGGTGTTTCTTTCGGATTGGCATCTTTATTTTCACTTTGTTTTCCCTCCGCTGTCCCTGCACCATCAGCTGCTGGATCATCGTCCCCAGTTGTGTGGGTGCTGTTGGGATTTGTTATATTCGATGCTCCCTCCGCAGCAGAAGATGAACTTGGCTGCTCTCCACCGCCTGCTGAGATCCCCTCTGTGGTGCCGGTAATAGCTCCTTCTTTCTTTGTAACTTCCTCTTCATTCTCTCTCGTATCATCCTCTTCCTCCCCTTCTTCCCCTTCCTCTTCCTCTTCCTCCTCTTCCTCTTCGTCTTCCTCCTCTTCCTCTTCGTCTTCTTCGGCTTCGTCCTTTTCCTCCTTCTCTTCTTTTTCATCCGTTTTTTTCTTCTTCTTTTTGACCCTTGCTGTCTATCTTTGCACTTGTCATTTGTGACGCTTCTCCTCCTTCGGATTGTGTTGCCTGTGACGAGTTCGCTGGCGCTTTCGCTGTCACTTCCGGTGATCCTGACGTCGTTGATGCGGGTTCTTGTGACGCTGCATGTTCACTGGTTTCGCCACCTCCTCCAGCGCCAACGACGGTCACATTGCCGTTTTGAGGTATCTCTTTACGGGACGGAATACCCGGAGAACCTGGAGGAGCTGGAGTTGCTTCAGCTCGTCCACCACCGCAGACACCGCACCACAGCACGCAGAGGGCACACACCAGCAGCACACGGCCAGTCATCGTCATCATCACGGCTGCACACACAGTCTAGGGAGGGACAAACAGAGGAGGATGAGAAGAACACACACACATCAGCAGCATGGAAAAGGAGGAGTAGCGTTTGCATGAGGGTTGTTGTCATGAGCATGGGGGACGCGTGCACGCAGGAAGAACAGGCAACAATGAAACACCGGACAGCACGGCACACAACTCCACGGCATGTAAAACCCACCCGCAGCTGCCCCCAAATGGAAGGGAAAGAGGGCGCAACAGTGCGGCAAGAACACAGTGATGCCGGTGCGGAAAAGAATCCCAAAACGGCGTGAAAAAGAAACAAAAAACAGTCTTCCCCCACAGCGGCCACACATCCAACAACGCAAGTAATAATAACAGAAACAAACACCACACACGGCGACTCACAGCGGCAGTGAGTTCCCTGTCGCCAATCTTCATGGCTGCACGCTACCGCACTCCTCGTGAGTCCATCGCTCCGCTGCCCTCCTCCTTCCCACGGCTCCCCCGCACGAACAGCCACGGCACACAATCGGGTCCATCCACACCCGTCGCCACGCCGCCCTCAACGACCCAACAGTCAACCGCCCAAAAACCGTTGCGGAAATCACACACCCGCAACAAAGCACGCGACGCAACATCATGTCACGTGGACCCCGCCGTCAGAAGAACGTCATGCCAACCGTTTGGCCGGCGCACGGTACAATCAAACGACAGAACAGAGAGAAGTAAGACAGGCACTCAGTCAAGGACTCTCCACGCACACAGCCCTTTTGATGCCGCCGCTGCTGCCACGGGCACGGTACCCGAGCGGAAAATGACACGCAGTAAAAAAGGCCTCGCAAGAGAGAAACAATCCACACGTCCATATGCAAAGCGCCACTCAGGCTGCTGCGGCCGCAGGGTCCGTGGACAAAATGCGCCTTACTGAATCCCGCCAGTTATGTCAGTCTCCCCTCCCACCAATGTAGCGCATAATGCACGGCGTGCGTCCACAGGCATCCACTCCCGGTGCCCCAGCAACACTTCAGAACACACATAATGGAGAAGGGAAGCATCATTACACAATGCCAAAGCAGGTAAATAAAAATAGGGAAATCAAAACCACACAGATCCCTCGCACACGCACACAAACACCCCACAGTATCCTCCAGAAGAAGTCAAACAATTTCTTATCCCAGCCCATAATACACGCGTGGTGCCGCCACATCAGCGACCGACAAAAGAGGGAGAGTGCATACAGCATGTCCCTGGTACAAAGTATACGGACAAGCAGAGTGTATGTATATACTGACAGGAACATGCCAGTTGATATAGGCCTTTCTCTCTTGCACCCACTGCTGAGTGTTGGCACCGCGGCGGCAGCGGCAAGCAGAAGAAGCAGCGGAAAGGGACAAGCAGCAGCCGCACTGTTATTGCCGTGGATCGGAGGCGGGGCGTCCTTCATGTCTGCCTCCCAACCCCCGCACACCACCGCCGCTTCATCCTCCCTCGGCGGAGGGTCCACGGCGCCCTGCGCGTCATCAGCGGCATCAGGGCTCCTGGGTCCCGTGGCTGTGGCACCGCCACCGGCCTTGTCGCTGGCGGCCTCATCTCATAATGATTGTCCCACGACAGACGTCACACCATCGGCGGCCACATCGTCGATGTCCGGAACATCGCTCTCCTTCTCCGCCTCCTGCGGCGCACCCGCGGTGTCGCTGGGCAAGAGCACTCCGTTGCCGTCGTGGCACCGGAGGCGACTTCCTTCTCCTCTGGCGACGGATGCTTCTGGGGAGCAGCCGTGTCCACATACTTCGGTGGTGTGACACGGTCGGTCCCAATGCTCTCTGGATCGGGGACGGATGCCCGTAGCAAAGCTTGTTCAGTAGATGCCAGTGAAACCGTCCTGCTCCATACACCCTCTCTCACATCGCCACCCCACGAAACTACTGGAAGCAGGCTGCCGCTGGTGGCGGATATCGTGCACAACTGCGCGTGGTCACGGAAAATAGCTTTTCCCTCATCGTAGGGCGGAGCAACCCACGTAATCGTCGCCTCGGCCGTGCATGGGACACAACGGGCGTTACCCTCTTCAGTCACTCTCAGACGCACCCGCATGCCGAGGCACCGCAATGCCGCATGCATGACAGAACCGAGATGTATGTTTCTTCCGGGTCCCTCGCATCTGTCGTGTTGGTGGGAGGCGTGTCCAGACACCACGAAGAGGGCTTGTCCCCAGGCACCGCAGACAAATATTCTCCCCTCCAAATAACAGCGGCAGCATTTCTCACATCCAGTGCGGGACCAATGATGGGGCAACTGTCCATCGGGCGTTTTCTGACCCCTCATGGATAATTCGTCTGCACACCAACCACTGGAATACCGATCCAACGTGCAGCGTCTGGCAGGAACGCCCCCTTCGCAGAACATCTGGGGATATTCACTCATGATCAGTGCGGAGCGCTTCCTCTGCAGCAGCGCACAGCACGAATTCCTCCACCAGCGCATCAGCTCCGCCATCTCCCACTTCACCCTCATGCAGCCCAGGTCAGCCGGTGCGGCCAGCGTCAGCTCCGTGCGGCAGCCGGCACAACCAATCGGTGCCATCCACTCATCCTTCGCGTGGCGCTGCGACCAGTGCGACTCCAGCGTCCTCCCGTCCCCATCGCCATCCTGCAGCTCCATGCCACCAATGTCGTCGCAGTCGCGGGGCTCCTCGCAGCCACCACGGCAGTCGTCGAGTGCACCACCACCGACAGCGCTCTGCCACGCACAGCACCATGTCAGCATTGGCAACACCAGTGGAACAATGCCCAGCACGCATCGTGAACCGAATGCAAACGCTGCCCGTGGCAAATGGGGGCACAATCAAAGGACCCTCCAGTGGTTGCACGAGCAGACGATCCGCATGCGGTTTGACAGCAGCAGGGACAACTTCATCCTCGAGAATAATCCCGTGCGCAGAGGATACAACGTCGCCTTCACACTCGCAATTGTCATTCAATGAATTCATTGCGTGGTACCTCTCTGAGATCCAATGCTTCCCGGTATCATCCAGGTCCCTTGTGGATACGTTGATGCGGATGGGCGTCCATCCCTCCCAATGACGGTGTATGGCTGCAGCGCACCAACTGCTCAAAAAGGGTGCGTCCCTCACAACAACGCGGATCCAATTCGTGCTGTCGGCACGCATAACATATTCAACAAATCGAGGGTACGTCAAAGTGACAGCAAAGCACCGCTGGCAATCACACCATAAACACCATCACATGCAGCAGCACCAGCGTCTCAAACTAATGTGGGGTGTAGAGCAAGTAAGCCATTGATGTGGGTGTTGGGCAAATACTTCGTGGCTCGCTGAAGCAACAAGGACCGACTGCGTGGGAGAAACAAAGAACAGGAGAATACAAAAGGGAAAATTCAGCCATCCGCACTTTAAGAAGAAAACCAATCAATGAATTTAAAATGGGTGCACCCAACCACAACAGAAGCAAAGATTCGAAACAAAAGAGAAAAACAAAAAGCCGAAGCGTGGGACGACCAGCACACACACTCTCATTGCTCCCGTAAAGCAAAACACACACACAGAGGGAGAGAGAGAGAGAGGTCGCTCACTCAATGCAATAAAACAGAAACAGTTACGGTGCTCCGCCCATGCAGCCAGGCAGGACGGCAGCGGTGCGTGTGGCGCAAAAGAGAGCACCAACGGGCCTGCATGGGTGTGCATGCATATATACAATGGGCACATTATTGTGTGCCTCGTGGGGTGAGGTGAGGGCGAGAGTCCATGCAAGGGGACACACACAGAGAGAGAAGGACGAGCGTGTGTGCGGGCGGTGCACGGCTCTCTCCCCCTCACTCTCACGCGGCCACCACCGCAGCAGCAGCCGCACAGGCAAAAACAAGAAGAAGCAAAAGAGGGGAGGTGGTGTGGGAGACCGCGGTGCTGCCATCACTGTCGCCAGTCGTCGCCGTCGTAGTTTTCACGGCTGCGGCCGTCACTGGTGTTTCTTTCGGATTGGCATCTTTATTTTCATTTTGTTTTCCCTCTGCTGTCCCTGCACCATCAGCTGCTGGATCACCGTCTCCAGTTGTTTGGGTGATGTTGGGATTTGTTATATTCGATGCTCCCGCCGCAGCAAAAGATAAACTTGGCTGCTCTTCAGTGCCTGCTGAGGTCCCCTCTGTGGTGCTGGTAGCAGCTTGTTTCTTTGTCTCCTCCTTTCCTTTCGTATCATTCTCTTCTTTTTTTTCCCCTCCGTCTTCCTTTTCTTCTTCCTCTTCCTCTTCCTCTTCGTCTTCGTCTTCCTCTTCGTGTTGTTCATCATCTTCTTCTTCCTTTTCATCTTCTGTATTTAGACCCGTGTTGTCCATCGCTTCGTCTTCCTTTTTTGATGGTCCTCCTTCGGGTTGTGGTGCCTGTGACGAGTTCGCTGGCGCTTTCTGTGATTGTAACGTCGTTGGTGGTGTTTCTTGTGGCGATTCCGGTTGACCGCTTTGGCCAACTTTTCCAGCGACAGCTGTGGTCACTTCGACTTCTTGAGATTCCTTGTCTTTACTGGGCGAAGAAGCTGGAGAAGTTACTTCAGCTCGTCCACCACCACAGGCACCGCACCACAGCACGCAGAGGGCACACACCAGCAGCACACGGCCAGTCATCATCGCCATCACTCCTGTCTCTTGCGTGCAGCCTTCAGCACAGACTAACAACACGTCAACGCAGAGCAAAAGCAAAGAGAGACAAGTCACACAGCCACGCACCGTCCAATCCAGCAATGAGGGTCACGCACCACAACAACAATAATTGGGTGGGCGCGGTTCAACAGCAATCCACAAACAACAAAAAAGAATTAATCCTCGCCATGACCCGTTCCTCACGCCCACACGGTCACTACAACTGTTATTCCCTCTCCTCAGGCCCTCACAGGCACGCCACGCTCACTTCAGCACGCGCCCCTCCAGCACAGGCAGTCCGTCATGCGCTCCCGCCGCGCCGCAACGTAAGCCACCTCCTCCCAGTCCAGCAGCTCCGTGTCCTCCACGTCCCTCACAATCGCCGCCATGCCACCGCCACTCACAACACACACAGCGCCACAATGTCGTGCCGCCAGTTCGCCCCAATCATGAGCGCAACGCACAACGCGTACTGGCTCACGTGCTCCATGCGCTGCAACCACATGCAAATCAGGTTGGCCGTCATGCACCGCATCTCGTTGTCCTCCTTCGGCATGGAGCAGGCACTACCATCCTCTCAATCAACGGCCTGGTACTGCAAGAGGCTGCCGAGTGGTGCCACGTGTGTGTGGAGGACCCCAATGCGCGGAGCTTAGTCGGCAGCCACCCACGCTCAGTTCCTCGCACCTCCCCGCTCCCCCAATCGCCCACACACAAGGGCGGTGCAGTGGGAGAGAAAGAGAAGTCCGCCGCACAACACATGCACGAATGCACACGCAGCAGCAACGCCATCCACGTCGCACTGCAAGAAAGATCCATGCGCACAGCACACACGCAACCGCAGGGGAATTGGGACGGAGCGCATCCAAGTCCAGAGCACAGTCCTTCACTTCCCTCTGCCCTGACAAATTGGCATGGCGCCTCACAGCAGGTTGTGGCGGATTAGTGTTCCACACCCACAGTGAGGCACGGCGCACACCATCCGCTCCCCTCCGAGTGCACTCAGCAGGCCGGGGCAGGGCGCCCAGCCACCCTCGTGCCATCGCAATGGGAACACAAACAATTGTCGTCGTAGAAGATCGGTGCCTCTAGCAGGAAAGAAAGAGAAATGGAGGCATGGAGGCAGCACAGCCAGCAGAGCGACACTCAACGGGACACGGCAACACAAAGCGACGGTGAGCACAGCACAAACGGAAACAAGCCGCAGCGAGTCGCCCAAAACAAAAAGGAAAAAGTGTGAGTCCAGCGGAACCCACAAAATTAAATAATTGTTCGGGCAGGACTTTTATTTCTTGTGCCTAGAAGCACATGGCAGCCGTGTGCATACATTCTGCCCGCACGAAAAATGGAAACTAAAAAACAGATCTTGCTGTTCCACGAGCCCACACAACACCCTTCACACGTCATGCGGCATGTGGCCTGTTCCTCCAGTCCGCCTTTGTGCACTCGGTGGGAGACACAGCAGTGAGGCCGGCACCGTGTGTGGGCAGCAAAAACAAAACAAGAGGATAAACACGTCACTCATGACAGTGTGCAGCAACCGACCATTAAATAAAGAAACAGCAAGGATACTTATTATTCCAGGAAAACAACAAAGCCAACAGTAAAATGTAAATAATAAAAGAAAACACGCAGAGAACGCGGCGAATGTTCTCCGTGAGGAGTCGCAATTCCACACTCTTCGGCTCACAATACCGCCACAACTACACACAATCCTAAAAGCAGTAGCAAAACCCAATACACGCACACACGCACCGTGCCGTCAACAGTCAACTCAAGCAGTGTCAATTTCGCGTCGTTGCGCAGGGCAAAGCAGTCGCCGGGACTCACACCGCTCCCGGAATACTGCGCGGTGAATTCTCGTAATTGGGTTTTCGTTTCCACAGGCATTGCGTTGAGTCAATCCGCCCGCATCACCCTCAGCAACAAATCCACTGCCTGCAAAGCCATTTTATGAACAAAGGATATTTGTGTCCAGTGGCGTTGCGCTCACTCACCTCGTTCGTGTTATCTGCAGCAACGAGTTCCCTGCCGCCACAAGTGACAGACATGATCCCGGATGCATTCGACACCACTAATATTTTCGGACCGTTGGCAAAGGAAGGCCTCTTCTTGGATGCATTCGGGGCCAACACTGCGGTCAGATTGCTGGCAAACTCAAGCTTCTTCCCGGAAGTGTTGGTCGCCGTGTTGGATGGGGGACTCGGATCAACGGTGTTGGGTCCGTCAGGCGCCGCAGACCGTCGCCAATCCTCGTGTTGACGTGACGGCTCAGCATTAACTTGCGGCGCAGTTGTCCCACCAGATTTTGTGCCATCATTCCCTTCGCGGGGTGGCGGCAACTGACAGATGCCCGTCCGGTCAGCATCGCTGCTCCGTGCAGGCGGATGGATGGTTCCATCGGGATAAAATTGACGCCGCCACAATTCATAAGGGCCGGCGCATTTATGTGTCGTCACATTCATCGTGGAGGCAACGGTGACCCCTTCCTCTTCCTTGCACAGCTGGCAGCACGGTTGCTACATGTGTGCACCGCATGGGCCACATGGCACACAGCACCCAGCTCACCATTCCTGCCATGCATGCGCACATCAAAGTCACTGAAATTATAATTCTCACACTGAGCATCAGCACCGGCAGCAGAACACTTCTTCCACGCCCGCACACACACACGCGATAGCTCAGGCTGCCGTCACTGGGAGCACACGATACATCCACCGGCACAACCACCACACCCGCAGGAAAATAGACTCGGGGTGCGCTTCCTCTCTCCCTCCTCACGCCCACGGAAGAAGACAGCCGCCACACGCAACTGCCAGCATGCACTACAAAAGGTGCATTCAAATCCACTGCAATGTGCATCTTGTGTGTGTGTGGTTGTGTGTGCCTGCAGAAACACAAAGCAAAGAAGCAGAAAAGAGGGAGCAGAGTATGTGGAGGGACGCACAAAAATGTACAGCGGAGACGCATGGCGGAAACAACAACAAGAAGACCGCTCAAACTCATCACTGCGCTGCAGCCCAAGCAGCGGCAATCCACACAATATTTATTGAAAACAAAAAAACGTCCCCCCCGTCTTATGTAAACCCCACCACACAAAATAATTATAAATGAAAAGAAATCGTCCATTACTGCTCCACACAAATTTAAAATAAGAAAAAAATCGCCTGGCTGCCGTGTGGCCACACCAAACCGTCTGTATGTATTTTGCCCACAAAATGAAATTAAAAAGATGGTTGCGTGTGCTTCGACCGTCCGACCCTCCGTGTGTCCGCACATCGTTTATATTTCACGGGTCATCTGCGTGTTGCTGCTCCCCTCAGCCCTCTCACCGGCGCGTGAGTGCGGCCCGCAGAGCACAGTCACTCGTGTGTGGGGGGACTGAGAGAAGCACGCAGACATGACGGGAGTCGCGTCACTCCATCGGGAGAGTGAGCGCAGCAAAAGAAAAAAAAATCATCGGAGGGGAAAGAAATGCTCACGAGGCCGACACCGAAGGGTGCGCCACCGCATGAAATAAGCACGCAAAGCAAAACAAATCCTTAAAGAAAAATACGGCGGCAGGGTGTGGCTGTGTGTGTGGCGCTGCGGGTGTCTGCCCGCCCTGGCCGCAAAGAAAACAAAACAAGAGGGAAGAAATGTGTGCTTCGCCCCACAGGCCCTCGTCGCACGCCCACACGTCACGGCTCCCTCAGCGCGCCGTTCGTCGCGGCCCCTCCTCATGCGTGCAGCAGGCGAGGCGCACAGGGCCGTCGTCATGAGCGTGTCGGTGGGTGTGCGAGTGGAGCAGTTGGGCGGGAAACACACGGCACCCCTCGCAGGAAGAGTGCAGAAGAAACAATTAAAGAGGGAAGAGTAGAAAAGAAAAAAACGTCCATAGTGATTGCCCCAAAAACAAAAAAAAAAAAAGAAGGAATGGGGTAGTAAGAAATAAAAACGAAAAAAGATTTAAACCAGAAATTAGCAAACATTAAAATAAATTTAAAATACGCACAAAAAAAGTAAAAGTATCAGAGATATTCGTTCCAGGGAAGTAATTCTGTGCAGGGAAGATCGCAAGTGTCCCATGCGGCAGCCAGTCACTCCTCACAGAGCCGCAAACCCCACAGTCCCAACAGAAGAAGGAGCGATGGCAACAGTCCGCTCTCACTCATGGTGCCAGCGTCGCTGTTATTCCCCTGCGACAAACTTCCGAGGTTGCTGTTGAGTGCCGTAGCATTTACTTTCCTGACCTGTGGCTGGACCTCTTCCTCCTGCGCATCCGTTCCTCCTCCTCTTTTCTCCATCTTTGGCTCGCCATCAGCAGTAGAACCGCCATCCACAGTTTGAGTTCCATCGGAAGATTTTCCTGACGCCACCTTCTTTACTGAGCCATTTTCTGCTGATGGAATACTGACAGTGGACACCGCTGATGCGGATGCACCGCCACTGTCCGCACCCTGATTTTCATTCAACAATTTAGGCTCCGACGGCGATTGCCCGGCAGAAGAGGACTGCGACGGGGTTCCTTGGGCATTGTCAGGCACCGCAGGTGGAGTGGAGGCTTTATTCGGGTTGAGGGCACCAATCTCTGTGGAACTCAACGGGCGGTTGTACAGCAGGACGTTCGTCACCGTCACAAACACGCCTTCTTGGATCTCTGCGCTGCCTCCATCCCCTCCAATGTAAAAGTGTGAGATCACCTTAGATTCCGTATTTTCCAATTTGCATTGTTCATCCCCACCCACACGCTTACCATCGACGTACGCAGAGCCCTGTTTGCCGTTCTGTAGCACAATGGCCAATTGGTGTTTTTTCCCTGGTTGCCATGTGATGCTGAGCTCCTTGTTCTCTCCGCCATCGCACAGTAATAGCCACTTCTTTTTATTGTTGTACGACAGTCCCAGGAGTACAGTCTTATCACTGTCATTCATCTTCACACCCATCAATGGAATAAGGGTATCTCCCTCCTCCGGCACACCGTCGATGGACACCGTCGCCACAAGAGTAAATTTGTGGTTCGCAAAGTGGTACAGCTGATTCTCCCCCTGCTCGCCAACGGGCCACTGCGCCCCTGCGCCACGCCCAGTGAACTTCACGCCATCGGAGGACCCTGTGGCCGCTGCTGCATCATTCTCCGCTATTGTGGCGTTCACGCCGAGGTATTCGTCCATCCATGTCTTCTCGGAAAATTGGCCAGACAAAAAGCCAACCAGCCCATCCGTGATCTTAACACCGCTGCAGTCATTTTCAGTTAAACGATCTTCCTGAGCAAGTAAAGTGGCACACAGCTTAGAGACACGTTTGTCCACCTCCTTCCAGGTCGTCAGCACCTCCTTCACCCGCTCCAGCTGCGCAGTCAGGAGCACAGAGACCACACCAGGTGATGGTTTCTCATCGTTGTCTTTCTTCTTCTCGTACAGTGCAATCAACTCTTCATTATTATTAGCTTCACTACTTCCATCACTTCTGTACAGCAGGGAGCTGGCGGCAGCATCGTCCCCTTTCCCGGATACCGGCCCAATATCAACAATGTGCGTATTGTCCGTCAGCCAAAGATGAAGTACGCCCTTTTCATTACCATTTTCTTTTTTACTGTCCTCGGGATACACCGGCAGAGTAACGAGCATCACTTTTTTATTATCACCATCATTTCCAAAAGTCGCTGTGATGAACCCGCTTCTTACGCCCTTCTCATGTGGCTTACGGTTGCTGCCCCACACGCGCGAGAGCGTCCCGAGTGCCTCCGTCCACGAATCCCCCTTGTCATCGGACTCGTACACCCTGCGGCGGCCATCAGCACACGCAGTCATCATGATGAGTGTTTTGTCCTTCCACCCCACGACGGAGGGATCACTGCAGCCACCGTCAGACATCCCCTTCGACAGCTTCCAATTCGTATTATCCTTCGAGTGTATGATAAGTGAGATAGTCTTCACATTCACTTCAGTGCCATCCGCCTCCTTCTTCGTGCCTTCCACTGGAAACACAAGTGTCTCGTCCTCCATCTTAACACCCGATCCACCGCTTCCAATCAGCTTTGTCCAGGAATCGAGCTGTGCGTCAAACAGTCTTTGCGGGGAACTCTCAGTATCTTTCCAGACAATTTTTTTGCTATTTGCAACCTCATTGACGCTCCCTTTCACCAGCAAAAGTCCCAATTGATTCGCGTCAGGCTTGGCACTCTGTACGGAAGCGGCAACTTTATTGGTGTAGACTCCAACAAGCATGTAAATATCACTTCCCTTCACAGCAGTTGTTGGTCGGCTCACATCTACTCTTTTATTTGGGTCTTTGGGAGTACCTCCCTCCAGTAATTGTGTCCCATCGTTGGCATTCTTCAGTACTTCCTCCGGTGTGTCAGTAGTTTTTGTCGTGAGAAGTTGGGATGCAATGCCAGTAAAACTGGCATCATCCTTCTTCCACTTTGCCTCGGCAACGGCAAATACGTCACTCCCCACCTTCAAAAGGCTGGGAGCACCCAACGAGTCCAATTTTTCATCACCGGTGATGCCCTCCCATTTAAACTGGGGATCAGCTGGCTCCTTCATACCAACTTGTTCTGCTCCAGTGCTGCAGCGCAACATCGCAAAAACAAGGAGCAGCACCGCAGAGCAGAAGAGATGCCGGGACATGTCGGGTCTCTGCTGCTCACTCTCTCCTCCTTCCCTCCTCCTTCCGCTCGATCCGGTCACGCGGCGACGGTTGTGTGTGCGGGGTGCCCTCACTGCAGCAACACGTGAGAGCATAAAAATATGTGTGCGTGTGTGGACTGTGTGTGTGCTGTTGGTCCTTTCAGAGCCCTCGAATTCCACAGTAGCGTTTAGCGCTTGGTAGAAACTTCTTTCCTTTGTGTGTGAGTGGTTTAGAAAAAAGAGGAAAAAAGAAGTGAACACACCGCCACCCATCCACAGTGAGCGGCATCATCATCCGCACCGCATTCACTCTCAACAAAAACTCACGCACACACGCAGCCGCGGAATGGGTGCTCACAACCACAAAATCAAAAAGAAAAACAAAACAAAAAGCCGAAGCGTGGGACGACCAGCGCACACACACTCTCATTGCTCCCGTAAAGCAAAACACACACACACAGGGAGAGAGAGAGAGAGGTCGCCCACTCAATGCAATAAAAACAAAACAGAAACAGTTACGGTGCTCCGCCCATGCAGCCAGGCAGGACGGCAGCGGTGCGTGTCGTGCAAAAGAGAGCACCAACGGGCCTGCATGGGTGTGCATGCATATATACAATGGGCACATTATTGTGTGCCTCGTGGGGTGAGGTGAGGGCGAGAGTCCATGCAAGGGGACACACACAGAGAGAGAGAAGGAAGAGTGTGTGTGCGGGCGGTGCACGGCTCTCTCTCCCTCACTCTCACGCGGCCACCACCGCAGCCGCAGCTGCACAAGCAAAAACAAGAAGAAGCAAAAGAGGGGAGGTGGTGTGGGAGACCGCGGTGCTGCCGTCACTGTCGCCAGTCGTCGCCGTCGTAGTTTTCATGGCTGCGGCCGTCACTGGTGTTTCTTTCGGATTGGTTTCTTTATTTTCATTTTGTTTTTCTTCTGCCGTCCCTGCACCATCAGCTGCTGGATCATCGTCTCCAGTTGTTGGTGTGCTGTTGGGATTTGTTATATTCGATGCTCCCTCCGCACCAGAAGATAAACTTGGCTGCTCTTCAGTGCCTGCTGAGGTCCCCTCTGTGGTGCCGGTAGCAGCTTCTTCTTTCCCTGTCTCCTCCACTTCGTCTTCATCCTCTTCATCTTCCTCTTCCTCTTCCTTTTCCTCTTCTTCTTCGTCGTCTTCGTCTTCGTCTTCATCCTTAGCTTCTTCATTCTTTTGCTCCTTCTTTTCTTCTTGTTTTTGAACCTTGCTGTCCGTCGTTGTGCTTGACGTTACTGATGCTTCTCCTCCGGATTGTTGTGCCTGTGGCGGCCTCGGTCCACCTGCCGGTAATTCTGACCGCGTTGGTGATGGTGTTTCTTTTGGCGATTCCGGTTGACCGCTTTGGTCATCTCCTGCAGCGCCACCAACGACCTCTTCTTGATTTTGAGGTTTCTTTTCGGGCGTAGTACCCGGAGAAGCTGAAGCTGAAGAAGGTGGTTCAGATGGTTCACCACAGCAGACACCGCACCACAGCACGCAGAGGGCACACACCAGCGGCACACGGCCAGTCATCATCGCCATCACTCCTGTCACTTGCGTGCAGCCTTCAGCACAAACTAACAACACGTCAACGCAGAGTGAAAGCAAAAGGAAAAGGAGAAAGTCACACAACCACCGCACAGGACAGTGACAAACGGCAGCAGCCCAGCAGCAGCAACAAACACACCATGAGGCAGTTGGAACAGTGAAAAAACAAAAACAATACACACAGCCCTGCAATAATTGATCAGCAAGAAAAACACACATGAAACAATTGAAAGCAAAAAACAGAAAACAAACAGCAATAAAGTAAAAACAAGTAAAAAAAAACAAAAAACAAACAGCTGCACCAAATGGATCCTGTGTGCATGCACCCACACACGGACGTACGTCCATGCAAACAGTTGTATGCGTGCAGTGCATATGAGTGTGTCTGGTATACGTTCCACGTGACGGATACAGGGAGCAGCACAACGCGGAACAGACAGCAGGGCAGCGGAAGCAAATGAAGCACAACACAATCATTATTTTCTCTTATTTTTTTACATCGGACCACAGTAGACGCGCACAGCCCGCATACAATTCTTCAGCCCGGAGTGGTGTACGCCAGCGCGGATGCGGCGAGCAGCAGCGGGGCACACACCCACGCAGAGCCGCTGAGGCTGCCGTCGACTTCGCGAAGACGTGACGGTGCGCGGGTGGTCGTCGTGGTTGGCGCCTCAGTAGTCGTAGTACTTGTTGTCTCCGGCGCTGTGGTCGTCGTGGTGGTTGGTGCCTTTGAAGTAGTCGTCGTGATCGTCGCGGCACCAAATTCGGCGACCTGATTTTCTTGTTCCGTGGATGGTTTCGTGCCACCTTGTGGCTGTATCACACCGTTCGTACCTTTTGTCTGTCGTGCATTGGAAACTTCATCTGATTGCTTTTCCGGACCGGTAGAGCCTAGTGTACCTGGCGCATTGTTTTCTGATTTTCCCGCAGTGGCCCCCGTGCCTGGCAACTCTGACTCAACTTCCACCCGTGGTCCTGACTCTGAAGTAGGAGAACGACTCTTGACGTTTCCACCAGCGTCAGTCCGCTCGTCAGTGGATGGTGGCCGCGTTGTCCCGTCCGTCGTACTGGAAGCATCATCCTTCTCCGGAGACTCTGAGGTGCACACGGATGGGCAGCAGCAGCACAGGGCGAGCACCAACAGGGCGCACAGCAGACGGCACATCATCATCGTGAGTGTGGTCGTTCAGTGGTGTGGATTTGATCTCCACAGTGAGGGACATGGAGAGCAGCAGGGGAGACGAGAGGTGCAGCAGACACACACAGAGGGCACACCGCATGAGGAGAGGGCAGCAGCCAGGCATGCACCGTACGCCGCACACACACACACACACACACACACACAGCCGTGCCGCAGCACCAACACACAGATGGAGGAGGGAGAAGCAAACAGGAGCGGCACACAAGGCTCCACCGCATGCACATACGGCGAGAGCGGTCCGTCGTGTCGGCACCCCCCACGGAGGGTACGCACACACACACGAGAATAGGTGCAGCGCGCACATCAACACAAAATCAAAGTAACAATAAAAAAAAGGGATCCCCGCACACCACTCCATGCACGCCGGCCACCACCGCAACAGCAGCACAACCAAAAATAAGCCCAGGGAATAGAAGAGTGCAGGAAACCATTTATTTGTGTTCCTGTTTGAATGTTGGCAGATGTCCGCATATGTTGTTTTGCAGAGGGCAAACCTTCATGCCTGCATCGTGTGTTGGGGATTTCTGCAGGGTGCACAACAATTAGTTTTTCCTCTTGTGAATGTTTCTTGTGTTGGTGCAGCCAATAATTCGGTTTGTGTTGTTCCTGCTTCTCTTTGGTAAAGTGCTGCAATAAAGGATAATCTTCTGAGCCGCTGGCCGAATCCCGAGTTTCTCAATAATAGAAACCAAACACGTTAGAAATAAGTGAGGGATCAACGGAATAAGAGTGGATTCACCACACCCTCAAAGTTCAGCACCAGGTAGCTGTATGTTTATATACCATCCGTCAGCCACAATCGTGGCCCGCTCACTCTATTCGGGTAGGATGCATGTATTTATTTATTACTTACGACGTGGCAGACTTTTGGGGTCCTGCAGCCACAAGACCCCGCCGCGTGGTGGAAACAAAAGGGGGCGGGTGCGATGGCAAAAATAAAAATAAAAATTATCCGGCCGCTGTCGGCTCCCTAAAGTCGTGGCCTCCCCAAAACTCATACGGTAGAAAAGTGTCGTAAAGACGTGTATATTCGTTTTGTCAGGGTATATACACATACATTCATTAAGGCAGCCAGCTCTCCCGCGATCATTCTCTGCACAGGCTCCTAAAAGGGCTCAAACACACCCACAAGACTCCCGGCAAGAAAAAAGGGAAACACGGCGTGACTGACACGACTCAAAGTCATGTTTCTAAGACAATGCATGGATGAATCTGTCGACGCCACACCCGCACCATATGCCATCAACTCCTCCACGGCAATAATCCCGCAGCGTGCGGAGAGGAAGTTTCACGAGCGCATTATTGACGGAGCCAAACAACTGTACCGTCAGCAGAGGGCAGCGATCGGCGGGGGAAGTGAAGGTGGTGGGACTGTTGGGGAGGGTCGATGCGCAGTGTCCCCCACAAATACGAGGCGGGTGAAGTGAAACACACTCGTCTGAACGTCACCGGCCACCGAAATGCATTGCTCCCCGCTGTGAATATTGATGAGCTCGAGGCTGGAGCAACTACTCGCAATGCGTGAAAGCGTCTTCCTGCACTGACGCTGCGATTCACATTAGACGGCCAACTTCAGCACAGTCGATCCACAGCAGTAAAATGCAGCTGGCAGTGACGCTGTGGATTCTCGATTCCCCTAGCAACGAAGGATGAAGAAGAAAACTGGTCTCCCCAGCTGCGCGGCATCCATCCGTTCACTCTGTGCTTCCGGAGTGCCCCGCAGCTGCCTTGAGAGATGCAGCGGACAGACCTCCCTTAGTTTCGCCTCGACCCGTCGACAAAGAATTTCGAGAAGGTGTCGGCACACACCGAAGTCTCCCTCGTGCCCACCAAACAAAAGACACACCCGTTGAGCATCGTCACGTGCATCAACGGCCACGCAAATAAATAAACACCGCAACGCAAAGTGTTTCTTATTGGGCACAAAAGAAAACTGGAGGCGGCGGCCTGGACAACACAGAGATCAAATCACACGCCAGGCAACGCTGAAATACATGCGAAAGGGCCAACGCGGGACCAGCAGCACAACAACTCGAGAGCTGCTGCGTGAACTCCACGGTAAATGGATCACCCCAACGCATGGGCACTAATGACGGCGAGTGACAGCGCAAAAGCCAACAGTTCCGCAAGGCCGGGAATTGTAGGGACGGCATCCAAACCCTCCCAGGATTCGTGTGCCAAGACACGCAAATAATCTGTCTCTCGGTGAAAACCATCATCATCCTCATCGCTCTCTTTGCCGCCATTTGTATTGTCATACTCAAAACCGGTGAAGGAAGGTGCTGCCATGATAATTGTGACATCACCCTGAAGGAAAGAACGCAATGCCTCGAAGTGTGCCGAGTGCAGGCATCCTGTCAGGCGGCGGCACGCCGCACTCCCAAAGAAAAGCGATGAAAGACCGTACAAAAAGCTTTCATCCGCCATCGTAATATCATCCAGCGACTTCGTCCTCTTCTACTCCTTCGGCGCCTCGTCCTTCTCCGCAGCACCAGCTGCCACTGCCGTAGACCACGCTCCTGCCGCACTCACTCTCACGGAGGGAAAAGGAGGAGTGTGTGTGTGTGTGTGCCGAGAACACAGCAACTGTCATCGCCAGAGAAGGTCATCGTGGCACCGTCATCCTTTCAGCACAAACGTCAGCCAACTTCCCTCGTTACCAAAAACGTTCTTGCAGAGCACTGTGCAAATACCCATTTGACTGTGTACGTGTGCTGTGGGAGGAACAGAAAAGAGGAGAAGGGCACAGAGAGGCAAATCAACACAGTAAGAGGCACAGCTGGATGGAGGCGATACATGCGGCACGGTCCCGACTTCAACAATCACGCACGGTGGCAGCACACACACATCCACAAAGCAAAACAAAACAAAACAAAAAACACGGCGGCAGGGTGTGGCTGTGTGTGTGGCGCTGCGGGTGTCTGCCCGCCCTGACAGCAAAGAAAGCAAAACAAGAGGGAAGAAATGTGTGCTCCGCCCCACAGGCCCTCGTCGCACGCCCACACGTCACGGCTCCCTCAGCGCGCCGTTCGTCGCGGCCCCTCCTCATGCGTGCAGCAGGCGAGGCGCACAGGGCCGTCGTCACGAGCGTGTCGGTGGGTGTGCGAGTGGAGCAGTTGGGCGGGAAACACACAGCACCCCTCGCAGGAAGAGTGCAGCAACAAACAATTAAAGGAGGGAAGAGTAGAAAAGAAAAAAACGTCCATAGTGATTGCCCCAAAAAACCAAAAAAAAGGATATGGGATGTAAATTTAAAAAAAAAAAGAATTTTAAAGCAAGAAAGTAGCAAGCATTAAAATAAAGTTAAAATACGCACAAAAAAAATGAAAGTATCAAAAATATTCGTTCCAGGGAAGTAATTCTGTGCGGGGGAGGTCGCAAGTGTCCCATGCGGCAGCCAGTCACTCCTCACAGAGCCGCGAACCCCCACAGCCCCAACAGAAGAAGGAGCGATGGCAGCAGTCCGCTCTCACTCACAGTGCCGGCATCGCTGTTATTCCCCTGCGACAAACTTCCGAGGTTGCTGCTGTGTGCCGTAGCATTTACTTTCCTGACCTGTGGCTGGACCTCTTCCTCCTGCGCATCCGTTCCTCCTTCTCTTTTCTCCATCTTTGGCTCGCCATCAGCAGTAGAACCGCCATCCACAGTTTGAGTTCCATCGGAAGATGTTCCTGACGCCACCTTCTTTACGGAGTCATTTTCTGCTGATGGAATACTGACAGTGGACACCGCTGATGCGGATGCACCGCCACTGTCCGCACCACTGCTCCGCATCGGCTGCCCCTGTTCCGTCAGATGTGTTCCGGCGGGAGTAGACGGAGTTTCGGTTATCTGAGCAGTTGCGACCACCGGAGGAGTGGGAGTTACAACGGAAGCAGAAGAAACTGTTAACGGTTTAGTCGGCTCCTTTACCAAAGATGGAATGGAGGCTTTATTCGGGTTGAGGGCACCAATCTCTGTGGAACTCAACGGGCGGTTGTACAGCAGGACGTTCGTCACCGTCACAAACACGCCTTCTTGGATCTCTGCGCTGCCTCCATCCCCTCCAATGTAAAAGTGTGAGATCACCTTAGATTCCGTATTTTCCAATTTGCATTGTTCATCCCCACCCACACGCTTACCATCGACGTACGCAGAGCCCTGTTTGCCGTTCTGTAGCACAATGGCCAATTGGTGTTTTTTCCCTGGTTGCCATGTGATGCTGAGCTCCTTGTTCTCTCCGCCATAGCACAGTAATAGCCACTTCTTTTTATTGTTGTACGACAGTCCCAGACGTACTGGATTCTCTGCGTCACTCATCTTCACACCCATCAAAGGAATAGGGCCCTCCCTCGTCGGCACCTTGTCGATGGACACCGTCGCCACAAGAGTGAAGTTGTGGTTCGCAAAGTGGTACAGCTGATTCTCCCCCTGCTCGCCAACAGGCCACTCCGCCCACGCTCCTTTGAACGTCACTCCGCCGGCATGCAATGTTGCCTTCGCAGCCCCTTCATTAGTATTTACCGTGGCGTTCACCCCGAGGTACTCGTCCCTCCATGTGTTACCAGAGAAGTTGCCGGACAAAAAGCCAACCAGCCCATCCGTGATCTTAACACCGCTGCAGTCATTTTCATTTGGACGGTCCTTCTCAGCACTTGGGGGGCACAGCTGGGAAACGCTTTGGTCCACTTTATTCCACGTCGCCAGCACATCCTTCACACGCTGCAGCTGCTCAGTCAGGAGCACAGAGACCACACCAGGCGATGGTTTGCCCTCAGCGCCCTTCTTCTCGTACAGTACAATCAACTCTTCATTATTATTAGCTTCACCACTTTTACCACTTTTGTACAGCAGGGAGCTGGCGGCGGCATCGTCCCCTTCCCTGGATACCGGCCCAATATCAACAATGTGCGTATTGTCCGTCAGCCAAAGATGGAGTTCACCCTTTTGAGCGCCTCCCTTCTCAAGCTTCTCGGAATACGCCGGCAGAGTAACGAGCATCACATTTCTGTTATCATCTTCACCATCGACAAGAATCGTCGCTGTGATGAACCCGCTTCTAACGCCACTTACGCCCTGTTTGTTGCCCCACACGCGCGAGAGTGTCCCGAGTGCCTCCGTCCACGACTCCCCCTTGTCACCGATCTCGTACACCCTGTGGCGGCCATCAGCACACGCAGTCATCATCGTTAGTTTGTCCTCCTTCCACCCCACGACGGAGGGATCACTGCAGCCACCGTCAGACATCCCCTTCGACAGCGTCCAATTTGCAGCATCCGAGGTGTATATGAGCAACGAAACGGCTTTTTCATCGTTTGGTGCTTCACCCTCCTTGTTCCCCTTCTTCGTGCCTTCCACTGGAAACAGGAGCTTACCGTCCTCCATCTTAACACCCGATCCACCGCCGCCAATCAGCCCTGTCCAGGATATGAGTTGGTCGCCAAAAGATGCCCGCGGGATATCGGTGGCATCTTTCCATTGGATTCTTTTCTCGCCGCGACTTCCGTCACTGACGTTCCCTTGCACCAGCAATAATCCCCAGTTCTCGGCACCGCTATCCTGAGCACCAACAGCAGCTGCCTGGCTGTATTTCCCAACAAGCATGTAAATATTATTTCCTTCCACGACTGTTGTTGGTCGGCTCACATCCATTCTCTTTGGGCTCGTGGAAGGACCTCTCTCCAGAAATTGTGTCCCTTTCACTTCATTCAGCACTTCCTCCGGTGTATTAGCAGTTTGTGTCGTGATAGTATGGGAAGCAATACCGGTAAAAGTGTGTGCATCACTCTTTTTGCACTGAGCCTCGGCAACGGCAAACACCTCACCATTCATCCCAACAAGGCCGGGAACACCCAACGACTCCACAGTTACACCCTCACCCTCCCCATCCTTGATGTCCTTCCATTTATATTTTGGTTCAGATGGCTGCTCCGGAGCTTCCGCAGCACCTCCAGCGTTGCAGCACATCATCACAACAATGAGAAGCAGCACCGAAGAAAAGAAGTGATGCCTCAACATGTTGGGCATCCGCCGCTCACTCTCTCTTCCTTCCCTCCTCCTTCCGCTGGATCCGGTCACGCGGCGACGGTTGTGTGTGCGGGGTGCCTTCACAGCAGCAACACGTGAGAGCATATAAATATGTGTGTGTCTGGGCGGTGTGTGTGCTGTTGGTCCTCTCAGAGCCTTCGAATTCCACAGTAGCGATTAGCGCTTGGTAGAAACTTCTTTCCTTTGTGTGTGATTTGTTCAGAAAAAAGAGGAAAAAGAAGTGAAACGCACCGACACCCATCCACAGTGAGCGGCATCATCATCCGCACCGCAGTCACTCCCAACAACAACGACAACTCACGCACACAGACACACGGAACGAGGAGGAAGAACAGTGCAAAGAGAACACACAACGACTGTTGCCACCAGCAGGAGCCACGGCGGGTGCTTCTGCCACGCGTCAGCACTCTCCGAGCTACGCCGACACACAAAACAATCGGCGAGATGCAGAAGGGTACAACTGCCCTCGCAACACCAACGCGCCATCGCCAGTCGTTTTACTGTTGTCTCTTCCCGCACCCTCCATCGCACATCGCCCCGCACAGCCGGAGAATCCTCCGTCGCTGTACGAACAGCGAGAGGAACACGTCGGCACGTGAAGCTGTCAGGAGAGAATCCATACGCATATCTCCCAGGCTCCCTCAATGCCGCGCCGCACACGGGCAGCACGCCAAGAAAATCACGCTCGCAGCACGGCAACAAAATAATATCGCAGTCATCCATCATCCCTCCTCGAAAGGGCCGCCGCAGCCAAAATCTTGTGCGTGTGCGCGTTCTCATCATTCACGCCGCTCCACAGCGTGTGCATGTGTTTGTGTGTTTGTCAGCGCCTATACTTGCAGAGCAGATGTGCGGAACACAAGAGAGTCAAAAAGGCAACAACAGAGAAGCGGATAGCACACACGCAAATTACTCATATCATCACACACACACACGCAGCCAGCGGAATGGGTGCACCCAACCAAAACACAAGTAAAACAAAAACAAAACAAAAACAAAACAAAAAGCCGAAGCGTGGGACGACCAGCGCACACACTCTCATTGCTCCCGTAAAGCAAAACACACACACAGGGAGAGAGAGAGAGGTCGCCCACTCAATGCAATAAAAACAAAACAGAAACAGTTGCGGTGCTCCGCCCATGCAGCCAGGCAGGACGGCAGCGGTGCGTGTCGTGCAAAAGAAAGCACCAACGGGCCTGCATGGGTGTGCATGCATATATACAATGGGCACATTATTGTGTGTGCTTCGTGGGGTGAGGTGAGGGCGAGAGTCCATGCAAGGGGACACACACAGAGAGAGAAGGAAGAGTGTGTGTGCGGGCGGTGCACGGCTCTCTCTCCCTCACTCTCACGCGGCCACCACCGCAGCCGCAGC
>NW_001849549.1:54876-56110 GCF_000209065.1 Trypanosoma cruzi
CCGCACCACAGCCACGCAGAGGGCACACACCAGCAGCACACGGCCAGTCATCATCATCATCACGGCTGCACACACAGTCTAGGGAGGGACAAAGAGAGGAGGATGAGAAGAACACACACATCAGCAGCATGGAAAAGGAGGAGTGGCGTTTGCATGAGGGTTGTTGTCATGAGCATGGGGGACGCGTGCACGCAGGAAGAACAGGCAACAATGAAACACCCGACAGCACGGCACACAACTCCACGGCATGTAAAACCCACCCGCAGTTGTCCCCAAAATGGAAGGGAAAGAGGGCACAACAGTACGGCAAGAACACAGTGATGCCGGTGCAGAAAAGGATCCCAAAACGGCGGGAAAAAGAAACAAAAAACAGTCTTCCCCCACAGCGGCCACACATCCAACAACGCAAGCAATAATAACAGAAACAAACACCACACACGGCAACACACAGCGGCAGTGAGTTCCCTGTCGCCAATCTTCATGGCTGCACGCTACCGCACTCCTCGTGAGTCCATCGCTCCGCTGCCCTCCTCCTTCCCGCGGCTCCCCCGCACGAACAGCCACGGCACACAATCGGGTCCATCCGCACCCGTCGCCACGCCGCCCTCAACGACCCAACAGTCAACCGCCCAAAAACCGTTGCTGAAATCACACACCCGCAACAAAGCACGCGACGCAACATCATGTCACGCGGACCCCGCCGTCAGAAGAACGTCATGCCAACCGTTTGGCCGGCACACGGTACAATCAATCGACAGAACAGAGAAGTAAGACAGGCACTCAATCAAGGACTCTCCACGCACGCAGCCCTTTTGATGCCGCCGCTGCTGCCACGGGCACGGTACCCGAGCGGAGAATGACACGCAGTAAGAAAGGTCCCGCAAGAGAGAAACAATCCACACGTCCATATGCAAAGCGCCACTCAGGCTGCTGCGGCTGCAGGGTCCGTGGGCAAAAAGCGCCTTACTGAATCCCGCCAGTTATGTCAGTCTCCCCTCCCACCAATGTAGCGCATAATGCACGGCGTGCGTCCACAGGCATCCACTCCCGGTGCCCCAGCAACACTTCAGAACACACATAATGGAGAAGGGAAGCATCATTACACAATGCCAAAGCAGGTAAATAAAAATAGGGAAATCAAAACCACACAGATCCCTCGCACACGCACACAAACACCCCACAGTATCCTCCAGAAGAAGTCAAACAATTTCTTATCCCAACCCATATTGCACGC
>NW_001849549.1:56210-71727 GCF_000209065.1 Trypanosoma cruzi
CACACAGATCCCTCGTACACGCACACAAACACCTCACAGTATCCTCCAGAAGAAGTCAAACAATTTCTTATCCCAACCCATAATACACGCGTGGTGCCGCCACATTAGCAACCAACACAAAAGAGGGAGAGTGCATACAGCATTTCCCTGGTACAAAGTATACAGACAAGCAGAGTGTATGTATATATACTGATAGGAACATGCCAGTTGATATAGGCCTTTCTCTCTTGCACCCACTGCTCAGTGTTGCCACAGCGGCGGCAGCGGCAAGCAGAAGAATCAGCGGAAAGGGACAAGCAGCAGCCGCACTGTTATTGCCGTGGATCGGAGGCGAGGCGTCCTTCATGTCTGCCTCCCAACCCCCGCGCACCACCGCCGCATCATCCTCCCTCGGCGGAGGGTCCACGGCGCCCTGCGCGTCATCAGCGGCATCAGGGCTCCTGGGTCCCGTGGCTGTGGCACCGCCACCGGCCTTGTCGCTGACGGCCTCATCTCCTAATGATTGTCCCACAACAGACGTCACACCATCGGCGGCCACATAGTCGATTTCCGGAACATCGCTCCTCTTCTCCGCCTCCTGCGGCGCACCCGCGGTGTCGCTGGGCAAGAGCACTCCGTTGCCGTCGTGGCACCGGAGGCGACTTCCTTCTCCTCTGGCGACGGATGCTTCTGGGGAGCAGCCGTGTCCACATACTTCGGTGGTGTGCCACGGCCGGTCCCAATGCTCTCTGGATCGGGGACGGATGCCCGTAGCAAAGCTTGTTCAGTAGATGCCAGTGAAACCGTCCTGCTCCACACACCCTCTCACATCGCCAGCCCACGAAACTATTGGAAGCAGGCTGCCGCTGGTGGCGGATATCATGCACACCTGCGCGTGGTCACGGAAAATAGCTTTTCCCTCGTCGTAGGGCGGAGCAACCCACGTAATCGTCGCCTCGGCCGTGCATGGGGCACAACGGGCGTTACCCTCTTCACTCACTCTCAGACGCACCCGCATGCCGAGGCACCGCAACGTCTCATGCATGGCAGCACCGAGATGTACGTTTCTTCCGGGTCCCTCGCATCCGTCGTGTTGGTGGGAGGCGTGTCCAGACACCACGAAGAGGACTTGTCCCCAGGCACCGCAGAAAAACATTCTCCCCTCCAAATAACAGCGGCAGCATTTCTCACATCCAGTGCGGGACCAATGATGGGGCAACTGTCCATCGGGCGTTTTGCTGACCCCTCATGGATAATTCGTCTACACACCAACCACCGGAATACCGATCCAACGTGCAGCGTCTGGCAGGAACTCCCGCTTCGCAGAACATCTGGGGATATTCACTCATGTTCGGTGCGGAGCACTTCCTCTGCAGCAGCGCACAGCACGAATTCCTTCACCAGCGCATCGGCTCCGCCATCTCCCACTTCACCCTCATGCAGCCCAGGTCAGCCGGTGCGGCCAGCGTCAGCTCCGTGCGGCAGCCGGCACAACCAATCGGTGCCATCCACTCATCCTTCGCGTGGCGCTGCGACCAGTGCGACTCCAGCGTCCTCCCGTCACCATCGCCATCCTGCAGCTCCATGCCATCAATGTCGTCGCAGTCGCGGGGCTCCTCGCAGCCACCACGGCAGTCGTCGAGTGCACCACCACCGACAGCGCTCTGCCACGCACAGCACCATGTCAGCATTGGCAACACCAGTGGAACAATGCCCAGCACGCACCGTGAACCGAATGCAAACGCTGCCCGTGGCAAATGGGGGCACAATCAAAGGACCCTCCAGTGGCTGCACGAGCAGACGATCCGCATGCAGTTTGAAAGCAGCAGGGACAACTTCATCCTCGAGAATGATCCCGTGCGCAGAGGATACAACGTCACCCTCACACTCGCAATTGTCATTCAATGAATTCAGTGCGTGGTGCCTCTCTGAGATCCAATACTTCCCGGCATCATCCAGGTCCCTTGTGGATACGTTGATGCGGATGGGCATCCATCCATCCCAATGACGGTGTATGGCTGCAGCGCACCAACTGCTCAAAAAGGGTGCGTCCCTCACAACAACGCGGATCCAATTCGTGCTGTCGGCACGCATAACATATTCAACAAATCGAGGGAACGTCAAAGTGACAGCAAAGCACCGCTGGCAATCACACCATAAACATCATCAAATGCAGCAGCACCAGCGTCTCAAACTAATGTGGGGTGTAGAGCAAGTAAGCCATTGATGTGGGTGTTGGGCAAATATTTCGTGGCTCGCTGAAGCAAAAAGGACCGATTGCGTGGGAGAAACAAAGAACAGGGGAATACAAAAGGGAATATTCAGCCATCCGCACTTTAAGAAGAAAACCAATCAATGAAAGTAAAATGGGCGAACTAAACCACAACAGAAGCAAAGATTCAAAACAAAAAGCCGAAGCGTGGGACGACCAGCGCACACACACTCTCATTGCTCCCGTAAAGCAAAGCACACACACACAGAGGGAGAGAGAGAGGTCGCCCACTCAATGCAATAAAAACAGAAACAGTTACGGTGCTCCGCCCATGCAGCCAGGCAGGACGGCAGCGGTGCGTGTCTTGCAAAAGAGAGCACCAACGGGCCTGCATGGGTGTGCATGCATATATACAATGGGCACATTATTGTGTGTGCCTCGTGGGGTGAGGTGAGGGCGAGAGTCCATGCAAGGGGACACGCACACAGAGAGAAGGAAGAGTGTGTGTGCGGGCGGTGCACGGCTCTCTCTCACTCACTCTCACGCGGCCACCACCGCAGCAGCAGCCGCACAAGCAACAACAAGAAGAAGCAAAAGAGGGGAGGTGGTGTGGTAGACCGCGGTGCTGCCGTCACTGTCGGCAATATTTGCTTTATCTCCACTTGAGGGTTTACCAGTTCCTGCAGCATCTGGAGGTTGGGTACTCTCAGTACGTTTCTTTCCAGTGAATTTTTCCTCCTGATCTGGAGTAGGGGTTCCAACTGAAGATGACGCAGCTGCTTGTTCTTGACTGCCAGTTGATGTACTCTGCGCGGTGCCTGCTGTGGATGTGGTGGCTTTGCTACTTCCTTCTCGCCTATCGTTTCTTTCATGCTTATTAGATGAATTTTTGGGTGCACCTCCGCTCTGGCTGTCATTATTCTCTTTTTCTAGAGTTTTCCCTTGTTTTTGGGTTTTCGTCTCCTGCAATGTTGCGTTGGGTAATTCCGATTCGTTTCCTCCACTGCCGTGCAATTTGGGGCCTGGAGATTCAAATATTACTTCCGTTCCGGGGGCCTTTAGATCCTCGTTTTCTTTTGTTTTTTCTCTCGAGGAGCCTTGACCTTCGCCATCCGTGACACCGTCGCCAACATCTTGACCAGCTGCCAAAGAAGGAGTTTGTGACTGCGTTCCAGGGGTGGATTTCATCGTTTCCTGTTCTTGAGATGTGGGGTGTTGAGGCAATGCTGCGTTTGCGGCTTTTTCTGGCTGAACGACTTCTGGAGTTTTATTCCCCACTGAGGATAAAGCATTTCCTGTGGAATCCATGCCACCACCACTGCGAGTTGAGGAGGTAACGTCCGTAGAAGAAGACGGCGGAGAGTCACCTGTGCCCCCACCGCCAGAGGGGAGAGGCTCCGAATCGAGACCTTCGCTTCCCTTAGAACTTCCACTCGATCCAGCATCACCACCGCCCCTAGAATCTCCAGCAGTTTTGCTGCCACCAGCCTGTACGGTACCTTCACCATCAGTACCATCAACAACACCTGGATTTATATCTGAAGTTGAGTCCTGATTACCGTCTGTTGAACCAGAAACATTATTTTCAGTCGAGGCTTCGACGGCAGTAATGGGCAATACTGACCGCAAAGGCACCGTAATCGTAGTTTTATCACATCCGCTCGGCATCTGAGAACAATTCTTGACCACCACTCCCGACGCCATGCAAACACCCTGTGCGTTGTTATCGACGTCCCTCGCATAAACACCGCCGGCAACGCACCACAGCACGCAGAGGGCACACACCAGCAGCACACGGCCAGTCATCGTCATCATCATCACTCCTGTCAGTTGCGTGTAGCCTTCAGCACAAACTAACAACACGTCAACGCAGAGCAAAAAGAAGAGACACTTCACGCAATTACGCAGCATCACAAATGACAGTAGCCCAGCAACAACAAACACATCATGAGACAGTTAAAATCGGTGAAAGGGCAAAACGCAAACACACACAGACCTAAAGCAATCAATTAACAAGAAAAAAAAAGTAAAAAAACAGAGGCAAAAAAGCAACAAAAAAGAAACTGCACCGAATGGCGCCAGGGTGCATGCAACCAGAACCCAAAAATGCGTCCACGCAAACAGTTGTATGTGTGTATTACACATACGAGTGTCTCTGGGATTAGTTCCACGTGACGGATACAGGGAGCAGCAAAATGGAGTACATAGCAGGGCAGCGGAAGCAAGTGAAGCACAACACAATCATTATTTTCTCTTATTTTTTTACATCGGACCACAGTAGACGCGCACAGCCCGCAAATAATTCTTTAGCCCAGAGTGGTGTACGCCAGCGCGGATGCGGCGAGCACCAGCGGGGCACACACCCACACAGAGCTGCTGAGGCTGCCGTCGATTTCGCGATGACGTGACGGTGCGCGGGTGGTCGTCGTGGTTGGCGCCTCTGTATTCATGGCCGTATTACTTGGTGCCTCGGGTGCAGTGGTGGTTGTAGTAGTGCTTGGTGCCTTTGTTGTAGTCTTCGTCGTGGCCGTCGCGGCAGGATCCTTGGCTTCCTCAGTTGCTTGTTCTGCAGCCGTACTCGTGCGGCTTTGTGTCCCTGATGTACCATCCGTACCCTCTCTCTGTAAAGTACTGGTAGCAACAATTGAATACGAATCTGGACCAGTCAAAGTTTGTCCATCTCTGGCAGTATCTTCCTGTTCCGCAGCGGGCACCACACCTGACGTCCCCGTCTTACCTTTCCCCCGTTCTCCCTCTGCTGAAGGGGAAGGAAGAGTGGTGGCGGTTCCACGTGTGTCATCCTCAGGCTTGGAGTCAACGACTCGTGTTGTTGTTGTAATCACATTTTCCTTGAAAAGAACTTCAGACCTCTTCTTCTTCCTGCCTGGTTTCTCTGCTGTAGTAGTCATTGTCTGGAAAGAAGCTTGAGCCGGTACATCCTGTGCAGCGCACACGGACGGGCAGCAGCACAGGGCAAGCACCAACAGGGCGCACAGCAGACGGCACGCCGTCATCATCATCGTGAGTGTGGTCGTTCAGTGGTGTGGGGCTGATCTGCACAGCGAGGGACATGGAGAGCAGCAGGGGAGACGAGAGGTGCGGCAGACACACACAGAGGGCACACCGCATGAGGAGAGGGCAGCAGCCAGGCATGCACCGTACGCCGCACACCGCGCACGACACACACTCCAATCCACGGCAACAGGCACACACACACACACACACAGCCCTGCCGCAGTACCAACACACAGATGGAAGAGGGAGAAGCAAACAGGAGCGGCACACAGGGCTCCACCGCATGCACATACGGCGAGAGCGGTCCGTCGTGTCTGCACCCCTCACGGAGGGTGCAGCGCACACACAAGAGGAGGTGCAGCGCACACAGCAACACAAAAGCAAAGTAACAATAAAAAAGGGAGAGATCCCCGCACACCACGTGGATTACTGGTCCACGGAAAGGCTAGCCAATATTCATTACAAAGCAGCTTGTTATCTTGTTTTGGTTGTATGCTGCTACAATAACGAGTGAGTAGCGCAAGGGCCGTCCGTACAAAAGTGGCAAGTATTCCGTCGTGCGGGCTGGGGCAGTCACAAACAGTCACAGTCCAGTTCCCAACGACGAGGGCATTCCCACAGTCGATGAGGCAGAGTTTCCCGTGGTTCGTCGTGGAATCAGCAGCACGTGGCGTCCGTGATGAGGCGGTGGCGGAAGAGCCTGGTCCATCTCGAGTACCCTCGTTTGTGCTTCCTGCGTGTCTTGCATGCTGGCGTGCTTGGCGACTTCGGTGGTGACCTGCGCGCGAGGCACCTGTTAAGGAGACCGTGGCGCCATTGTGGCATCCGCACGGGAGGCCCTCGCAAACTATTATAACGCCAGGCTGAGCACGTCCGGCATGTGCCCTCATATTGTGGACGGACAAGCGCACTCTGCTGCAGGTTGGGCAGGAGGACGTCAATCCGCCGCTCGCTGGTCGACAAGGAGTTGCGGTGCTCACGTCGGGAAGAGGTTCCGGCAGAGGCAGAGGCGGGCCGGTCACCGCAGTGAAGAAATGAACGGCACCACCGACACAGAGGGTTCCTTGTGATCCGCAGGGCGCGTGCAGGCCTGTCGAGGAGTGGGAAGGAGTCGCATCGCGCCTGTGCGCAGAGCCGCCACTCGGGGACCGATGTCCGGGTCAGCACCAGGAATAGAGTCCTCGCCACACCGACAGGCGCCTGTCACGCGGTGTGCGCGCCTTCCTTTTCCTCCTGGGCATCCTTCCGTTATAACCTCTTGACGGCGGCGAGAAAGTCCACGTGCCAGATTGAGCTGCCCTCCTGCGGGAGGGATCGTGCAATCGTGGCTTGTTTGTCAGCGGCCTCACTGCGTGGAATACCGCAGTGTCATGGGGAAATGTGGAGCCAACAGCGCGACCTCAATCCACCAGTGAATGCGGCACGGCAAAAATCTTCTCGCTGACGTCGTCGTGCACCGCCAGCGGGCCAAGGCGGAGTGACTCCATCGCCGAGAAGAAGTCCGTTGCCACCAAGATTCGTGTGGGCAATTGGGATTTTTCCAAACAAAAAAGGTATGAGATGTCTAAAGCCATTTTTGATCGCAGGGCAGTCTGCCCTATATGAGCATGCGAGGCTGCCAGTTGCTGCACAATGTACCTCCACAGGGAGATCATTTGTCGTGGTGGAGCCATATAATAGCGCAGCGGATCCAGATGGGAGTTCAGCGAGATATGAAGGACCGTCCGTCCACAATTCAAAACCATACGCTCCCAGAGAGGAGTAAATAGAATCAAGAGCCGTGCGCCCGACATCGTCAGAGGCGTCTTCGGCAAGCAGTGGCTGATAAAATCTCACCCCGCTGCAACTCACAGTGTCCCAGGGGAAAATACGATGTTGGGCAAGAGGCGCGAATGTGGTTGTGGGGTATCCCAATAGTGTTACATACGCGGCGCAATCCATTAACAACAGCATCTCTCGGAAGCGGATCGATTTCGCCGCTTTCCATGCATGGACGGCGGCATAGATTCCGATTAGATAAGGGAACGCAAATCCTCGTGATCATGGAGGCGTATACAGAGCTAGTATTGTGTGAGTGCACGACGCCAGAGTATCTTTCGGAGCCGAAGAAGATTGCCTTCCAAGCAGACAGATGTGTCTCCTGTAGATGCGATTAGGCCAAGAATGTTTTGCTATCGTCGCGGTACCGTACTTCCATATTATGGAGGTGAATGTGGGCGAAGCATGGGACAATTGCCTCGCCACTATGAAATAGCACACTATGAACGCATCCAATCAAAAAGGATCACATGGTGTGATGGGACGCGTCCGCCTCCGCGACCAGACGCAGCTGATAGCGGCGTGGCATGGTCTGCTTTGCAGCGGTGGAGGCGTGCGTGCCAAAATTAAGAAGGCGATTAATCGTGGTGTCCAGCAAGCGCACTGGGCGTGACTGAATGCGTAGGTTCCCATTGCCAAGATGGAGATCGACCATGTCCTCATCAGACCGTGTGTGTGTGAAGAGATGTAGAATAGAGCAGCTTCGTTCTTAGCGACGTTGATTTTGAGGTTTTGCTCGGCAGCCCATGTGGCCACAAGAGACAAGAGCGGTCGCATTGCCGCAGCACAGGCATGGATGTCCGCACCTAAGGCAACAAGTGCGCGTTCGTCAGCGTACATGAAAGCGGCGGCAGAATAGATGTTCTCCAGGCGGTGCAGCAGATCATCCACATGGCGGAAGAAGAGTTGGGGTCCCGGGACGCCGCCTTGCGGTGCTCCAGCTGAGGCGAGTTGTTTCCGGGAGTGCTGTTCAGGAGTGCACACCCTAACATAGCGGCCCCGCAGGTAGTTGTGCAACCAGCGTTTGGTTCGAGGCCAAGGCGCGGAAGTCTGTCAAGCATGCAGAATAACTTCCCATGGTCAGTGGTGTCGAACGCAGTCGGAAAATCAATCGAGACCACAAGCGATGGCGACGAGGGCGTCGTGTGGGGGCGTCGCCTCCAGGGCGCGCATATTCCACAGTGCCAAACTCATTCAATCCACGGGTAATTTTATCGATTACAAGTGTCGCCACGTACGATGTAGAACGCGGAGGTGCAAATCCGAATTCACGTGGGTGGTGCGGCAATAACGCTGACAGACGGCGGTGAATCATTCTTTCGATTAACTTTAGTAAAGCAGAGAGCAGCGTGATAGGTCTGTGACTCTCTGGGCGGCATGGATCCTTCCCGGGTTGGGATAGGAATAGCGTCTCCCATTTTCCAGGAGCCAGGCAAGCTGCCATTTGCGAGGGAGTTGTGGATCATAGTTCTAAGTGTGCCACGCGCAACGGGCCCGAGACGGTGCAGGAATTCATTCAACATGTCGCCGGGGCCAGGGGCTGAGCCGAGCAAAGAGTCACGGATGGCCACGTCAAGTTCATACGGCAGGAAAGGCCGATCCATTTCCCAGTCACCAGGAACCAAAGGAGTGCAGCGAGCAGCAGCAGCAGTATAAGGTAATGCGGCACGTGAAACCGCACAAAATGACGAACAAGCAGATTTGCCTGTTGCCGAGGCAGGGCGCATACGCGGCCAAGTTCAGTGCGGAGCACAACCAATTCCAGAGGATGAGGGTGCGGCGCCGCCACGCCGTGAAGATATCGCCACCTCGGGCTAGGTGAGGCTCCAAGTCTTTTCGCGCGGGCTTCCAGAAGCATAGCGAAGCCTCGGAGCAACGGTGTAAGGCTTCATTTCGTTCCTCCCTTTTTTCAAATAAATTCGGCTCGAAGTAGGCTGTCTCCGGGTGAGCAAATGTGTGTGCTTCGTGTGCTGCTTCGGCGGCGGACTCGGCTTGTTCCATTTCGTGTGTCCATGTCTTTTTTGGAGCTGTCACGGCTGCCGCGCGGGATGTGGCGCTCAGCCGCTCGCAAGATGCCTCTGCGAATGTCCAACCATTCGGACACGGTAAAAAGGAGGGTTTCACACAACGAGGTGAAAGCAGGCCAATCCGCTTTACGCAGGACAAAGGTGGCTTTCTTCCATCAAGGCAGCGTGTTTGCTAGTCGTGGAGTGCCATCGTCCATCTCTACCAAGTAAGATATTAAGAAGCGGTCCGAGTCTATGTAGGGAGTGGATGTCCAGTGGGTGACACGCAGTACGCGATACGCAGTCACGCCAGGGGACGAGACATTACGATGTGTGATCCGTGTTGCCTGTGCCGTGTCATTTGCCAGTCCGAAATCCATATCAATTAAAACGGCGGCAAAATTATTGCCTCCAGTCCTTGATGGTACATATGGCTGTCCCAGAGTCCATGATGCAAATTCAGGTCACCCGCGATAATCTCTTCGGGCCCAAGCGACAAACGATATTGATAAATGCGGATTATTGACCAATTGCTGTGGGAGGGTTGTAGAGATTCGCCACGCAAATGCTGGGACAGCCCGGAGAAAATACACGGACAGCAATGGTCTCCAGGAGGTCAATGCCAGGGAGCGACAGGCGCTCGCACGGCAGAGAGTGGCGCACCAGAATGGCAACACCACCACCGCGCCCAGTGCAGGCCTGAAGAAAGTCATTGCAGGCAGAAACTTTTGTCGCCATGTTGCTACGGTCATTTATTTCCTGG
Organism: Trypanosoma cruzi; assembly: GCF_000209065.1. Lineage (NCBI taxonomy): Eukaryota > Euglenozoa > Kinetoplastea > Trypanosomatida > Trypanosomatidae > Trypanosoma > Trypanosoma cruzi. Next base: position 66,004 of record NW_001849549.1, read on the forward strand.
AAAAGAACGATGTCAGGTGGATGCAGCTCCAATCGTACAGCAAATGCAATCCTTTTTGCTGACGAGAGGCCTGCAATGTTGAGCTGCCAAATAGTGATGTAGCCATCCTCCTCGGTGCCAGGGTTCTTGTGGACGTCACCGCCACGGGTGATATCAACGGAGTGACCGCTGCGAAACGGCCGTGCAGTTTTGTCCGACAGCCTGCAGGCAGACCGCTTCACCTCCCCGCACCGGGCATGGCGTGGAACCTTCTCGAGGGGTGGAGTCGTCTTGGTCTCCGTCGTGCTCGCAGCAATGCCCTGCCGCGAAGTTCCTATACGCAACCAGAGCCCCAGCACCGCGACAATGTGCAACGTCATCGCCGGGGTTAGAAGAAGCCGCAGTGCCTCCTGCTGTCATCAGGGATCCTTGTTGACGTCTTGATGCGGACAAACGCCCATCGGCTCTTACAAACGACGCCGCACACCTGCGGCACATCCTGCGCTGTGAGAGGCACGACCCTCACCACAACCGGAGTCGCCCACGCGCCGTCGGTACGCACCACATCGAAAAGGAAAAAGCATGGATGCGTCAGGGTGACAGCAAAGCATCCGCTGGCAATCACTTCGCACGCACCATAACAAACAGCAGCAGAAGCGCTGCAAGCCACGGGTTAACGTGGACCAACTGACGCATGGCGTATGTCGAAGAAAAAACTTAGTGGCCTCACAAAGACAAAAGAGGCTGACACTTCGAAACAAAAAAAAAAGATATGGGAATAAAAAAAGAAGACTAAAGAGCCCACAGTCACAGCATGCCGCCAATCAATGAAAGTAAAATGGGTGCACCCAACCAAAACACAAGTAAAAAAACAAAAAGAAAAAAGCCGAGGCATGGGACGACCAGCGCACACACTCTCATTGCTCCCGTAAAGCAAAACACACACACAGGGAGAGAGAGAGAGGTCGCCCACTCAATGCAATAAAAACGAAACAAACAGTTACGGTGCTCCGCCCATGCAGCCAGGCAGGACGGCAGCGGTGCGTGTCGTGCAAAAGACAGCACCAACGGGCCTGCATGGGTGTGCATGCATATATACAATGGGCACATTATGTGTGTGCTTCGTGGGGTGAGGTGAGGGCGAGAGTTCATGCAAGGGGACACACACACAGCAAGAGGCACAGCTGGATGGCAGCGGTACATGCGGTACGGCCCCGACATCAACAATCACGCACGGTGGCAGCACACAAAATTCAAATTAAAAAAAGGCACAAAAAAAAGGCGTAAAATTACAAACAAAAAAAATGTTATCCGGGGAATATTTCGTTTACGGGAGGACAGTAGTTCTGTGCAGGGAAGGTCGCAGTGCCCCACGCGGCAGCCAGTCACTCCTCACAGTGCCGCAAACCCCCACAGTCCCAACAGAAGAAGCAGCGATGGCAGCACCTCGTTGCCAAACACAGTGCCGCCACCACCATGTGCCCCACTGCCACGAGCGGCAACGCCACCCGTTGCTCCCGCCGCCAAATGATCAGCAGAGCACTTCGGGCGAGACACCACGGCTGAAGACGTACGCGCAGCCACACTCTTCGGAATAGAAGCTTTGTTTGCGTTAAGCGCATTAATCCCATTGCCATCCAACGGGCGGTTGCACAGCAGGACGTTCGTCACAGTCACAGACACGCCTTCGTTGCTCCCTGTTTTGTCTCCATCCCCTCCAACGCAGAAGTGGGAGACCACATTAATATCCGTATTTTTCAGTTCACATTGCGCATCCCCACACACAAGTTTACCATTAACGTGGATTGAGCCCTGGGTGCCGTTCTGTAGCACAATCGCCACCTGGTACTTTGCATCTGTCTCCCAAGTGCCGCTGAGCTCCTCGGTCTTTCCACCACTCTGCAACAATTTCCTCTTCTTTTCTTTATTGAACGACAGTCCCAGAAGTACCGGATTCTCTGCGTCATTCATCTTCACACCCATCAAAGGAATAGGGCCCTCCCTCGTCGGCACCTTGTCGATGGACACCGTCGCCACAAGAGTGAAGTTGTGGTTCGCAAAGTGGTACAGCTGATTCTCCCCCTGACTGCCAACAGGCCACTCCACCCACGCTCCTTTGAACGTCACTCCGCCGGCATGCAATGTTGCCTTCGCAGCCCCTTCATTATTACTTACCGTGGCGTTCACCCCGAGTTACTCGTCCCTCCATGTGTTACCAGAGAAGTTGCCGGACAAAAAGCCAACCAGCCCATCCGTGATCTTAACACCGCTGCAGTCATTTTCAGTTGGACGGTCCTTCTCAGCACTTGGGGAGCACAGCTGGGAAACGCCTTGGTCCACTTTATTCCAGGTCGCCACCACCTCCTTCACTCGCTTCAGCTGCGCAGTCAGGAGCACAGAGACCACACCAGGTGATGGTTTGCCCTCAGCGCCCTTCTTCTCGTACAGTGCAATCAACTCTTCATTATTATTAGCTTCACCACTTTTGCCACCTTTGTACAGCAGGGTACTGGCGGCAGCATCGTCTCCTTCCCCGGATACCGGCCCAATATCAACAATGTGCGTATTGTCCGTCAGCCAAAGGTGGAGTTCACCCTTTTGAGCGCCTCCCTTCTCAAGCTTCTCGGAATACGCCGGCAGAGCAACAAGCATCACGTCCCGGTTCTCAATCGTCGCTGTAATGAACCCGCTTCCAACGCCCTTCTCATGTCGCTTACGGTTGCTGCCCCACACGCGCGAGAGTGTCCCGAGCGTCTCCGTCCACGGCCTCCCCTTGTCACCGATCTCGTACACCCTGCGGCGGCCATCAGCACACGCAGTCATCATCATGAGTTTTTTGTCCTTCCACTCCACGACGGAGGGATCACTGCAGCCGCCGTCAGACATCCCCTTCGACAGCGTCCAATTTGCAGCATCCGAGGAGTATATGAGCAGCAAAACATTGTTATTCCCTCCATCCTCCGCAGTGCCATTAACCTTATTCTCATTCACGGCTTCCGTTGCGAACACAAGCGTACCGTCCTCCATCTTAACACCCGATCCACCACCGCCAATGCGTCCTGTCAAAGTGTCATCGTTGTCACCGATAGCATTGCACAAAATACTGATGGTATCATTCCAACAAATTCTTTTGGTACTTTCATCCACACCACTGACGTTCCCTTTCACCAGCAAAAGTCCCCACTGAGCCACGCCAGCCACACCTACCTGACAATCAGAGAGACCTTTACTCATGCAGACTCCAGCAAGCATGTAAATATAATTTCCCTTCACAACTGTTGTTGGACGGCTCACATGTACTCTCGTCCCGCCTTGGGAATCATCCTTATCCTCTGTTTTGGAGGCGCAATTCCTTCCATCGGTTGGACATTCCTCCAGCACTTCCGTCCTCACCTCAGTTGCTTCCAGGGCTTTTGGGGTTTTTGTCGTCCAACTTCATGAATTGTGAAGCAATGCAAGGAAAATGACGCTATCCTTCTCGCACCACGCCTCGGCAACGGCAAACACCTCACCATTCATCCCAACAAGACTGGGAGCATGGAGAGGACTCACTGTTCTCCATCCTTCACATCTCTCCAAACAAAATATTTTCCCCGATGAAGAGCCCTGACGTGGCTCGGATCCTGCAGCAGCCACAGCCCCAACACTGTTGCAGCACAACATCGCAAGAAGAAGAAAAAGGGGCACCGCAGAGTAGAATAGATGCCGGGACATGTTGGGCATCCGCCGCTCACTCTCTCTTCCCTCCCTCCTCCTTCCGCTCGATCCGGTCACGCGGCGACGGTTGTGTGTGCGGGGTGCCTTCACTGCAGCAACACGTGAGAGCATATAAATATGTGTGTGTGGGCGGTGTGTGTGCTGTCGGTCCTTTCAGAGCCTTCGAATTCCACAGTAGCGATTAGCGCTTGGTAGAAACTTCTTTCCTTTGTGTGTGAGTGGTTTAGAAAAAAGAGGAAAAAGAAGTGAAACAGTGAGCACGGCCGCCCATCCACAGTGAGTGGCACCATCATCCGCACCGCATTCCCCCCCAACAACAACGACAACCCACGCGCACAGACACACGGAACGAGGAGGAAGAACAGTGCAAAGAGAACACACAACGACTGTTGCCACCAGCAGGAGCCACGGCGGGTGCTTCTGCCACGCGTCAGCACTCTCCGAGCTACGCCGACACACAAAACAATCAGCGAGATGCAGAAGGGTACAACTGCCCTCGCAACACCAACGCGCCATCGCCAGTCGTTTTACTGTTGTCTCTTCCCACACCCTCCATCGCACATCGCCCCGCACAGCCGGAGAATCCTCCGTCGGTGTACGAACAGCGAGAGGAACACGTCGGCACGTGAAGCTGTCAGGAGTGAATCCATACGCATATCTCCCAGGCTCCCTCAATGCCGCGCCGCACATGGGCAGCACGCCAAGAAAATCACGCTCGCAGCACGGCAAAAAAATAAAATCGCAGTCTTCCCTCATCCCTCCTCGAAAGGGCCGCCGCAGCCAAAATATTGTGCGTGTGCGCGTTCTCATCATTCACGCCGCTCCACAGCGTGTGCATGTGCTTGTGTGTTTGTCAGCGCCTATACTTGCAGAGCAGATGTGCGGAACACAAGAGAGTCAAAAAAGGCAACAACAGAGAAGCGGATAGCACACACGCAAATTACTCATATCATCACACACACACACGCAGCCGCGGAAAGGGCGCACTCAACCAAAACACAAGTAAAACAAAAACAAAACAAAAACAAAACAAAAAACCGAAGCGTGGGACGACCAGCGCACACACTCTCATTGCTCCCGTAAAGCAAAACACACACACAGGGAGAGAGAGAGAGGTCGCCCACTCAATGCAATAAAAACAAAACAGAAACAGTTGCGGTGCTCCGCCCATGCAGCCAGGCAGGACGGCAGCGGTGCGTGTCGTGCAAAAGAGAGCACCAACGGGCCTGCATGGGTGTGCATGCATATATACAATGGACACATTATTGTGTGTGCCTCGTGGGGTGAGGTGAGGGCGAGAGTCCATGCAAGGGGACACACACACAGAGAGAAGGACGAGCGTGTGTGCGGGCGGTGCACGGCTCTCTCTCCCTCACTCTCACGCGGCCACCACCGCAGCCGCAGCTGCACAAGCAAAAACAAGAAGAAGCAAAAGAGGGGAGGTGGTGTGGGAGACCGCGGTGCTGCCGTCACTGTCGCCAGTCGTCGCCGTCGTAGTTTTCATGGCTGTGGCCGTCACTGGTGTTTCTTTCGGATTGGCATCTTTATTTTCATTTTGTTTTCCCTCCGCTGTCCCTGCACCATCAGCTGCTGGATCATCGTCTCCAGTTGTTTGTGTGCTGTTGGGATTTGTTATATTCGATGCTCCCTCCGCAGCAGAAGATGAACTTGGCTTCTCCTGACTGCCTGCTGAGGTCTCCTCTGTGGTGCCGGTAGCCGTTTCTTCCTCTGTCTCCCCGTTTTCTTTCGCACCATCCTCTTCTTCTTCGTCTTCATCTTCTTCTTCTTGTTCCTCTTCTTCCTCTTCCTCTTCCACTTCATCCTCTTCGTCTTCGTCTTCTTTCTCTTCGTTTTCCCCCTTTTCACCTTCTTGTGCATTTTTACCCTTGTTTTCCGTCGTTGTACTTGCCGTTACTGATGCTCCTCCTTCGGGTGGTGGTGCCTGTGGCGAGTTCGCTGGCGATTCATGTGATTCAGGCGCCTTTAGTGCTGCTCCTTGTGTCACTTTCTGTTCACCCTTTTGACATC
>NW_001849549.1:71827-73349 GCF_000209065.1 Trypanosoma cruzi
CGCACTCAGGCTGCTGCGGCTGCAGGCTCCGTGGGCAAAAATGTGCCTTACTGAATCCCGCCAGTTATGTCAGTCTCCCCTCCCACCAATGTGGCGCATAATGCACGGCGTGCGTCCACTGGCATCCACTCCCGGTGCCCTAGCAACGCTTCAGAACACACATAATGGAGAAGGGAAGCATCATTACACAATGCCAAAGCAGGTAAATAAAAATAGGGAAGTCAAAACCACACAGATCCCTCGCACACGCACACAAACACCTCACAGTATCCTCCAGAAGAAGTCAAACAATTTCTTATCCCAACCCATAATACACGCGTGGTGCCGCCACATTAGCAACCAACAAAAGAGGGAGAGTGCATACAGCATGTCCCTGGTACAAAGTATACAGACAAGCAGAGTGTATGTATATACTGACAGGAACATGCCAGTTGATATAGGCCTCTCTCTCTTGCACCCACTGCTGAGTGTTGGCACCGCGGCGGCAGCGGCAAGCAGAAGAATCAGCGGAAAGGGAAAAGCAGCAGCCGCACTGTTACTGCCGTGGATCGGAGGCGAGGCGTCCTTCATGTCTGCCTCCCAACCCCCGCACACCACCGCCGCTTCATCCTCCCTCGGCGGAGGGTCCACGGCGCCCTGCGCGTCATCAGCGGCATCAGGGCTCCTGGGTCCCGTGGCTGTGGCACCGCCACCGGTCTTGTCGCTGACGGCCTCATCTCCTAATGATTTTCCCACAACAGACGTCACACCATCGGCGGCCACATCGTCGATGTCCGGAAGATCGCTCTCCTTCTCCGCCTCCTGCGGCGCACCCGCGGCGTCGCTGGGCAAGAGCACACCGTTGCCGTCGTGGCACCTGAGGCAACTTCCTTCTCCTCTGGCGACGGATGCTTCTGGGGAGCAGCCGTGTCCACATACTTCGGTGGTGTGCCACGGCCGGTCCCAATGCTCCCTGGATCGGGGACGGATGCCCGTAGCAAAGCTTGTTCAGCATATGCCAGTGAAACCGTCCAACTCCATACACCCTCTCACATCGCCACCCCACGAAACCACTGGAAGCGGGCTGCCGCTGGTGGCGGATATCGTGCACACCTGCGCGTGGTCACGGAAAATAGCTTTTCCCTCGTCGTAGGGCGGAGCAACCCACGTAATCGTCGCCTCGGCCGTGCATGGGGCACAACGGGCGTTACCCTCTTCACTCACTCTCAGACGCACCCGCATGCCGAGGCACCGCAACGCCGCATGCATGACAGCACCGAGATGTACGTTTCTTCCGGGTCCCTCGCATCCGTCGTGTTGGTGGGAGGCGTGTCCAGACACCACGAAGAGGGCTTGTCCCCAGGCACCGCAGACAAATATTCTCCCCTCCAAATAACAGCGGCAGCATCCCTCACATCCAGTGCGGCACCAATGATGGGGCAACTGTCCATCGAGCGCTTTGCTGACCCTTCATGGATAATTCGTCTGCACACCAACCACTGCAATACCAATCCAACGTGCAGCGTCTGGCAGGAACGCCCGC
>NW_001849549.1:73449-74561 GCF_000209065.1 Trypanosoma cruzi
CACACAGCAAGAGGCACAGCTGGATGGCAGCGGTACATGCGGTACGGCCCCGACATCAACAATCACGCACGGTGTCAGCACACAAAATTCAAATTAAAAAAAGGCACAAAAAAAAGGCGTAAAATTACAAACAAAAAAAATGTTATCCGGGGAATATTTCGTTTACGGGAGGACAGTAGTTCTGTGCAGGGAAGGTCGCAGTGCCCCACGCGGCAGCCAGTCACTCCTCACAGTGCCGCAAACCCCCACAGTCCCAACAGAAGAAGCAGCGATGGCAGCACCTCGTTGCCAAACACAGTGCCGCCACCACCATGTGCCCCACTGCCACGAGCGGCAACGCCACCCGTTGCTCCCGCCGCCAAATGATCAGCAGAGCACTTCGGGCGAGACACCACGGCTGAAGACGTACGCGCAGCCACACTCTTCGGAATAGAAGCTTTGTTTGCGTTAAGCGCATTAATCCCATTGCCATCCAACGGGCGGTTGCACAGCAGGACGTTCGTCACATTCACAGACACGCCTTCGTTGCTCCCTGTTTTGCATCTCCATCCCCTCCAATGCAGAAGTGGGAGACCACATTAATATCCGTATTTTTCAGTTCACATTGCGCATCCCCACACACAAGTTTACCATTAACGTGGATCGAGCCCTGGGTGCCGTTCTGTAGCACAATCGCCACCTGGTACTTTGCATCTGTCTCCCAAGTGCCGCTGAGCTCCTCGGTCTTTCCACCACTCTGCAACGATTTCCTCTTCTTTTCTTTATTGAACGACAGTCCCAGAAGTACTGGATTCTCTGCGTCATTCATCTTCACACCCATCAAAGGAATAGGGCCCTCCCTCGTCGGCACCTTGTCGATGGACACCGTCGCCACAAGAGTGAAGTTGTAGTTCGCAAAGTGGTACAGCTGATTCTCCCCCTGCTCGCCAACAGGCCACTCCACCCACGCTCCTTTGAACGTCACTCCGCCGGCATGCAATGTTGCCTTCGCAGCCCCTTCATTATTACTTACCGTGGCGTTCACCCCGAGTTACTCGTCCCTCCATGTGTTACCAGAGAAGTGCCGGACAAAAAGCCAACCAGCCCATCCGTGATCTTAACACCGCTGCAGT
>NW_001849549.1:74661-77309 GCF_000209065.1 Trypanosoma cruzi
CACCACCGACAGCGCTCTGCCACGCACAGCACCATGTCAGCATTGGCAACACCAGTGGAACAATGCCCAGCACGCACCGTGAACCGAATGCAAACGCTGCCCGTGGCAAATGGGGGCACAATCAAAGGACCCTCCAGTGGCTGCACGAGCAGACGATCCGCATGCAGTTTGACAGCAACAGGGACAACTTCATCCTCGAGAATGGTCCCGTGCGCAGAGGATACAACGTCACCCTCACACTCGCAATTGTCATTCAATGAATTCAGTGCGTGGTGCCTCTCTGAGATCCAATACTTCCCGGCATCATCCAGGTCCCTTGTGGATACGTTGATGCGGATGGGCATCCATCCCTCCCAATGACGGCGTATGGCTGCAGCGCACCAACTGCTCAAAAAGGGTGCGTCCCTCACAACAACGCGGATCCAATTCGTGCTGTCGGCACGCATAACATATTCAACAAATCGAGGGTACGTCAAAGTGACAGCAAAGCATCCGCTAGCAATCACACCATAAACATCATCACATGCAGCAGCACCAGCGTCTCAAACTAATGTGGGGTGTAGAGCAAGTAAGCCATTGATGTGGGTGCTGGGCAAATATTTCGTGGCTCGCTGAAGCAACAAGGACCGATTGCGTGGGAGAAACAAAGAACAGGAGAATACAAAAGGGAAAATTCAGCCATCCGCCCTTTAAGAAGAAAACCAACCAATGAAAGTAAAATGGGCGAACTAAACCACAACAGAAGCAAAGATTCAAAACAAAATAGAAACAAAATGCCGAAGCGTGGGACGACCAGCACACACACTCTCATTACTCCCGTAAAGCAAAACACACACACAGGGAGAGAGAGAGGTCGCCCACTCAATGCAATAAAAATAAAAAAACAGTCACGGTGCTCCGCCCATGCAGCCAGGCAGGACGGCAGCGGTGCGTGTCGTGCAAAAAAGAGCACCAACGGGCCTGCATGGGTGTGCATGCATATATACAATGGGCACATCATTGTGTGTGCTTCGTGGGGTGAGGTGAGGGCGAGAGTCCATGCAAGGGGACACACACACAGAGAGAAGGACGAGCGTGTGTGCGGGCGGTGCACGGCTCTCTCTCCCTCACTCTCACGCGGTCACCACCGCAGCCGCAGCCGCACAAGCAAAAACAAGAAGAAGCAAAGGAGGGGAGGTGGTGTGGGAGACCGCGGTGCTGCCGTCACTGTCGCCAGTCGTCGCCGTCGTAGTTTTCATGGCTGTGGCCGTCACTGGTGTTTCTTTCGGATTGGCATCTTTATTTTCATTTTGTTTTCCCTCCGCTGTCCCTGCACCATCAGCTGCTGGATCATCGTCTCCAGTTGTTTGTGTGCTGTTGGGATTTGTTATATTCGATGCTCCCTCCGCAGCAGAAGATGAACTTGGCTTCTCCTGACTGCCTGCTGAGGTCTCCTCTGTGGTGCCGGTAGCCGTTTCTTCCTCTGTCTCCCCGTTTTCTTTCGCACCATCCTCTTCTTCTTCGTCTTCATCTTCTTCTTCTTGTTCCTCTTCTTCCTCTTCCTCTTCCACTTCATCCTCTTCGTCTTCGTCTTCTTTCTCTTCGTTTTCCCCCTTTTCACCTTCTTGTGCATTTTTACCCTTGTTTTCCGTCGTTGTACTTGCCGTTACTGATGCTCCTCCTTCGGGTGGTGGTGCCTGTGGCGAGTTCGCTGGCGATTCATGTGATTCTGGCGCCTTTAGTGCTGCTCCTTGTGTCACTTTCTGTTCACCCTTTTTGACATCATTTCCAGCGCCACCGACAGGCTCTCCTTCGCTTTGAGGTTTCTCTTCTCTTGACGCATTACCCGGAGAACCTGGAGTTGCTTCAGCTCGTTCACCACCGCAGGCACCGCACCACAGCACGCAGAGGGCACACACCAGCAGCACACGGCCAGTCATCATCATCATCACGGCTGCACACACAGTCTAGGGAGGGACAAAGAGAGGAGGATGAGAAGAACACACACATCAGCAGCATGGAAAAGGAGGAGTGGCGTTTGCATGAGGGTTGTTGTCATGAGCATGGGGGACGCGTGCACGCAGGAAGAACAGGCAACAATGAAACACCGGACAGCACGGCACACAGCTCCACGGCATGTAAAACCCACCCGCAGCTGCCCCAAAATGGAAGGGAAAGAGGGCGCAACAGTGCGGCAAGAACACAGTGATGCCGGTGCAGAAAAGGATCCCAAAACGGCGTGAAAAAGAAACAAAAAACAGTCTTCCCCCACAGCGGCCACACATCCAATAACGCAAATTAATAATAATAATAATACACAATTCAAAAAAACACTCTCAACAACAACAACAAAAATAATCGGGCGATTCACGGGGGAAGGGAATAGTGCCGCACCTCTGTTTGCTGTGCTTCCCTGGTGTCGCGTTTCCATTGACGTCCTGTGAACCTTAAAAAATATTCCCCCCGACTCTCTGCCATTAAAGTTCTCCAAGAAGGCAGTCCGTGCGTTTTTGTGCGCACAAGGGTCCGCAGAAATCTCTTTTCAGCCCATTTTTGCAATCTTTTGGCGCAACCTCCTTTGTCGTGACACACTCCAGACGGTGGGGGTTAGTCTGCGTATATCCTCCCAGCTCAGCGCAGGGTTTATTCAAACTCGATACCCAACATCT
>NW_001849549.1:77409-88417 GCF_000209065.1 Trypanosoma cruzi
CCCCCCCCCCCCTCCCATGCAAACTTCCGCATGCAAGTCATTGCTCACCTCCCTTCATTGGCTCCTTCTTGCAGGTGTAGATACATACGCGGAAGACAAAAGAGGGACAGGAAAGTGACATGTCGGTGAAGAAGACGCAAAGAACATGTGCATTTACCCTCTCGTCCATGCTTCCGCAGCATATATATATATATATATGTATGCGTGTCTGTGTGTTTGTATGACTTGAAGGGGTTGTCAACCTCACCACGCACAAATAAATACATCAACTGTGAGCATATATATTTTAATATTTACACACACACATGTGTATATATACATATATGTAACTTTATTCATTAAATGGTAACAATGCAACTTAATAAATAAAAGAGTGCAAAAATAGGGGTGGGGTGGGAAGAAAAAAAAAAAAAAAAAAATTTAACGACAAAAATAAAAAAAAAAAAGAAAAAAAAGTAAAAGACACATCAATCAATAAATAAGAATAACGGCAACGAAATTCATTTAAAAAGGATTTCTTTTGCCAATTTTTCTCTCTCTCTCTCTTTCTTTCTCTCTCTCTGTGTGTTTCTGTGTTGTTTTCTTCACTTTTTTGCTTCTCCCCATTTCTACATGCTAGTTGCTTCCCCCTTCACGATCCCTGTTGTTTTTTTTTTGTTGTTGTTGTTGTTTTCTTTCTGCTGCTTCTTGCGGCAAAGTGTCAAAGCCATTCCTAGAGCCTTCGCTGTTGTCGTTGCCGCGGGAAGGACTGCAAGCTGTGGTTCCTCAGTTGTTTTGAGCTGCGACAGCGATGACGTTTGCAAAGAAGTTGGTTTGGCAATCGCATTCGTCAGCTGTGCCATGCCCCTCGTAGGACGCGGCAGAGTCGCCGCTTTAACTGAAACTTCTTGTTTGGTCCGCTGCTGAAAGGGACGATCGTCGTTTGGTTGCACCGCAGACGACGTTGTGGTGTGGCGTGTGTTTTCTTCGTCTGTCGGCACCGTCGTTGCTGCAATGGCGGGCTGCACACACTGAAGTTCGTAGCACTGCCACGCCTCCCGCAGCCTCACGTCAACGATTTCCAGTGAAGGCCCGGCATGTTTGCTTCCCTCCTCCCGCATCGGCGTCTGCTTGGATGGCAGCAATGAGTAGGGGAAAAAATGGGTCGCCACAAACGTCCAGCTCTCGCTGGGCAAAATTGGGTGTGTTATCGCGAGGGCACGCATGAAGGTCGTCAGCGTGGCTCCTTCCCCGGCGACGGAAGTCAACAGGTGACGATAACGCCTCAACAACGATGTTTGCGTCGTGTCTGTTTTCACAGACAACAGGCAGTAATGCGTCATCGCCTCCTGCCAGCGCCACCAAAAACCGAGTGGCGACTGCTCCGTGAGACGACGTGCCTCCATTACTTTCCTGACGTTTTCCCGCTCTGCCATGACCGCCCGCTGTGCCGCGAGGCCCTTCTTGGACTTCATTTTTCTGTGCTGCGGGGCAAGTGATGCGACGTCCCCCGTGTGACTCGCCAAGGTGGCGCCGGTTTGGCACATAGAGGGCACTGCGGAAGCCTCCAGGCTCTCCCTGCAAGTGTCCCCATCTCTCTTTTCGGCACCATCGCTGTCACGAGAGCGAGCAATGACAAGGTCCGCCGAGGTGCTACGGAAGAGTGTCTGCGCCAGTACAAACCACAACCGCATTGCCGGCGGCGGCAGAAGAGCGACATCTGTTACACGCTCATGCGCTGGGAGCACGTCAACGCCACCATTATCATTATCCTCATTATTATCAGCGTCATCCACACTGTGAGCATAAACACTGCAAATTTCATTCGCTTCCTTCTTCGTGTTAGCTGCACCAGCGTCCCCTTCCACGCGCAGACGCCACTCGTAAAAGGTGTCCCCACCGATTTCCTCCGCATGAAGGAAAGGTGCGTTGTTCCCCCCATGCGTTGCCTCTCCCCTTCCTTCTCCCTTATTAGGCCCATTGAGCATTTGTTCTACCCACGCGGGAGCAAGTGGGTGACCCACAAATTCCCGTGCCGCATCACTTCGCTTCACTGCTTCACGTGTACATGCCAACGCTTCATCCGCAGCGTACGTGTGAGAAAACATAGAAGCCGTTCCAGGCGCTAGAGAGAGCGCAGTAAGAATGTGACATAGAGTTCCGCGCAGTAGCCAACAGAGTGACTGCGATTGGCGTGCACGGGTGCCAATAGCGCCATCAGCGGCGTCGCACAACTTGAATAGACGCGGCTGCACAATTTTGTCAAGGACGTCACGAGCCCGAAGGCACATCGCAATTGACGATTCCACCGTTTTTTTTGCTATTGTGTCGTCCCCGCTTGCATATGGAATACGCATGATCACTAGTGGCCGTTCCTTCATCTCCAGCAGCTCAAGAAATACTGAAAAAAGAATACCCGTCACCACTTGCTCCAGCAGCAACATTATCCGTTCGCTGTCTGACCTCATAACATCTTCCTCCCCTAATGCAGCCTCAAATTGAAGCCACATATCATACATATCAAAATCTCCTTTCTCCATTGTTTTTCTCTCGGAAAATACTGGGGATGATGCTATAAAGCGACGCAAAAGCTGCTTGGCCTTGTGAACACCGTTTCGGTCACAAAAGGATAGTACAGCGGCGTGCAGGAGGACTACATACGCGTTTTCTGGTTCCAGAAGCCGTAGTGCCGCCAGAAGATGGACACAGACGTCAAGACCCTGCCTTGCCAGCAACTCCATAACCCTTACAACTTTAGCATGATGTTTCTTTTCATCATCTACCGTAGAATTTTTTGCTTGCTCTCGCTGTATAGCAGATGTCGACTGTATGGATGCAGACGTTGAAGCAGAAACAGAAAAAAGAAACCCCACAGCCACTTTTAATTGTTGCTGCGCAACATGGTACCCGACGCATAGAGCTTCTTGTGGTGATGTGGATAAGGCTTCGTTCGGCACGAGTAGTGGAGCGGCGCAGAGATGGGCAGTGCTCACCACATTCACTAACTGCAAGAGATGCAAACTCACCCAACAGCCTTGAATGAGGCCTTGCGCGATGCAAAGGGAGCATCCAGGTGTGAGGGTCTCCACGGTGCCAAGAACGACGCATGGGTCATCGGACTGCATCATATTCACCTCAGCAAAAGTATTGGAGCCACTGGACGATTCCGTCTGTGGTGTGTTGTTCTTCATAACTCCCATGACGGTCATAAAACGAGAGTCATTTGGGCGAGGTGGAAGGGAGGACGTCAACTGGGATGCCGATGACGACTGTGAGGAGGAGGAGTTCTTTCTGCAACCAATGCGTCGCTGGCAATGACTGGCGTGCCGTGGGAGACGTGCATGATACCGCCCACGAGTCCGTAACGTCTCAAGAAGAGCGTCTTCATCCACCTCGTTCAATTCATGCCACGCTGAGCCAAAAACCACATTCACCACACCGCCCTGACCAAGACCCCCGCTACTTCCTACAACGTTCCCTAACGCCTCTCGGCTTGGATTCACATAGGAACCAAATTCCCGTTTTCTTCCCAGGCGTGTTGACCCTCCATACAGGCGTACCTGTTTTTCCATTTCCAAGAGACTCACCTCTCTTGCCTTCTCATCCCGCAGCAACTCCCAGAGCCCCCATCGTACTTGTTGCTGCTGCCGTGGGAGAAAATCTTGGCACTGGGTAGATTCAACAAACCGTGCGAGTTCCACGCTCTGTTGAAGCGCAGAATCCAGTGGGGCGTCAATGTGATTGTAACAGTCCCCTAAAAAATGCAGAAATTGACTCATGAGACACGGTGTGGGAGAAGTGGAAGTACCACCACCCACAGCAGTAAAGGAGGCATTTATTGGCATCACAGATGCCGACGTGGCCAATGGCTCTTGTAGGTGCTTCAAATCTTCCCCGGCTTCCGTTTGCCGCTCCGTCCGCCCAAAGTCGTGCATAAAAGCACACACGCACACTCACTCAAACAATCACTCACTTCTTCCTTAGCGGCCGGCAATGACAACTTGTCGCATCGCAACAAAAAGAAAAAAACGAAAAACAAGAGGGGGGAGAAGAGAAAAACAACAAAAAAGAACTAAAATTGACTTTCACTGAAATGAATATCAGTCATGCAACCACAACAAATATACACCAACCAAAGGAAATGGACACACACACACACACACACACACAGACATACAGACAGACAGACAGACAAATAAGTACAATAAAAAAAGGCTGTTTGCTTTGCCTTACTTCTATTAGTCCCTCTCACTCTCTTTTCTTTATTATTATTATTATTAATTAATTATTATTATAAAGAAAAAAAAAAGTAAAGAAGAGAGGCGTTCGTTTAATTTCTCCTTCCGCTTCTTTCAAAGACATAACAAATACCCCACACCCCCATACACCCTCCCCTCTCCCCCTCATAAAAGACACACAGACGTACACATATGTATTTACATACATCTGCACAAGTAAGATGCTGCTGAAAACTTCCTGTTTTGTTCGTTTTCCCCCCATCCCTTCCATCTTCTTCTCATGCTGTACGACTTTATTTACACACACACACACACACACACACACACACACACACACACACACACACACACACACACACACACACACACACATACATACATACATACATACATACATACATATAAATATACATACGCACCATCCCCAACCTGCTGCATCGCCGTGACTCACTCACACTCCCGTAAATTCCTTTTTTTTTTTTTAAATTATCATTCCACTAGATGGCCACATGAAATCTCACACACACAAAAAAAAAACATTAACGCTTAAAAAACAGAAGAAAGAAAATCAGAATTCGGCAGTTTACAAGAGGGAGTGAGCAGAAAGCAACAGAGGAGGGGAGGGGAGGGGAGGGGAGGAGCAACAACGAAAGAAGAATACAACCAAACGACCTCGGAAATGAATAAGGTCGTGCTTGCATGTGCATAAAAGAACAGACAAGAGGTAAAAAAAGGGTTGCATGAATACAAGAATTCAGTCGCCGTACTACCAGCAGTACAAAAATAAAAGGTTTTTGCGCAGTAACAAAGAAAGAGGAAAAAAAAAAAAAAAGAAAATAAATAAATAAATAAATAAAAACAGTTCAAACTCAAAAAAAAAAAATCCTAAAAAAAAAATGAAGAAGGGAACTTTGCGACAAAGTATCAAAAAGAGCAATAAACATCTTTCCCCCCACCTCCTCCCCCCCTGGCATTCCACCCGTGTAAAACAATAATAATAAAAGAAGAAACATCTAAAACAGTTGCATACAAGCCAGAACCTACCCTCAGCCGCACATGGGCACTGACCCAAAATCAGGATAGTGTGTGTAGCCACAATCAGGGGGGCCGCGGCGCACATGTGCGCCGCAGTCGCTGAATATACACTGGGATATGTGTGTCCACGGAGAATATCTTTACAAAGTAGTTTTGTATTACCCACCCCCAGTCCGTGCCAGGAGTGTCGTCTTCTGCCGGCCTAAACACGGCTTCTGTATAGATTTCTTCCTCATCCTCTCCACCTGGAGGTATGTGTTTTTCCTCCTGGGCCCTGAGGCGGTGTAGCGAGGCATCCGGCTCGGCAATGAACGCACGTTCTGCCGCCGTTTGATTTCTGGAATTATCACCGGCGGCTGAACGCCACGTTGGGACAGCAGGAACAGAAACGTTAGTTGTGATGCTGCCATGAGCAACACCCCCTTTATTACAAGCAGTAGCCGATGTCAAAGCTGACCGACGGTACACCTTCAGCGGGGGAAAGTTGTGTACCACAAGTTCGGAACCACCCTTCAGTAGGTGATATAAGAGAGGAGGCATTGCAGCGTCATTTTCCACATCCCCACCGGCCTGAATATTCATGTTCGTGTTGTTTGAGCTGTTCAGGGCAGGGTAGATGATTAAGGTACGTTTTGCCGTAAACGTCGCAGGATGTGTTTTTCCCGTGGCGCGAAAGCACACATACCATTTGTCTTCTATGAGCTCTTGCATCGTAATCTTCTGGCGTCGCGCGTCACGAAGTGACATGTAGTATGCAAATTTCCACGAAACCGGTAATTGCATGTCTTCCTCATCGTTTTCAAATTCGTTCCCTTCCTGCCTCCTCTTATTCCCCTCAGAAATGAGACGCATCGCCTTTTGTTGGGCATGCTGCAGCACGCTTAGAGAGTGTGTTAGGGCCATATCCTCCTCAAACTCCTGATATGGATTGCTGTCATGCTTCCCATCGGCCTCGCTGTCGTTGTCGCAATCGCCAAGCCCGTCATCCGAGACATCTGCATCCTCCTCAGAACCTTCTTTTTCCCCTTCTTTTGTCTCGTCGGTGGTATGCATCAATCTCTGTTGATCGGTGTTCGCCGCCAACAGAACCCCTCCTCGCGATTTCCCTGTGCAGCGCAATCCTCTCGCTGTCGCCGTCACCGCAAGTGCGGAAGGAAGCGAGAAAAGCGACGGTTGGTCGCTGTTACTGCTGCCGCTCTCATGGCTTTGGGGCGAATTGAAAGTACCCATCAAAACTTTCTTCTGATGAGCAGTGATGCGTTCTGTCAAAAAGACACGACTTGTGTCCGTCTCTTCCTCATCCTCGTCAAGCAGCAGGTCGCAGGAATCCTCATGACGCTGCCGGCGCTGATTTCGCAGCTCCAACCTTAATCGCCGTCGGTGGAGTTTTTGCTGCATGCAATATAACTGCTGTTGGCGCCGCTCGGGTGCCATTTGCCACCAGTACAGTTTCTTCTTTGTCCTGAACATTTGATCGGTTCCACTCTCAACGGATGATATAGACGAGACGCTGCGCCGCAATGGGGATATCAACGACGCTCGTAGATGGGGCGAGTTTACCGTGCTCATGATCGCATCGTATGTCGGTGTACTCCGAAGTGAAACTCGATCCCACAGTTGTTGCGGCGCACTTCTTGCCCCTATGAAAACACTGTCAATATCACTTGGTGTTGTGGCGAGCGAGGCGGGCCCGCTCTTCCCGCCACGCCCAGTCCAATATGATGGCATGAACAGTTGTTGATGCTCCTGCGAGTGCCGTTCCTGATGATTTTTATCCCCCTCGTCTCTTTCGGTTTCTCCTAATTTAAACATCACCCATTCATTTGTTACTGTCGCAATTCTGTTGTTATTGTTATTGTTGTTGCTGCCGGTGCTGCCGGTGGTGGTGTTTGTGGCGGTGCTGTCGTTCATGTGTGTCCCAATCAACATTTGCTGCTGCATGGCGATGATTTCAAGTTCCTCCCGCCGATGTGCCTCCTCTGTCGCCGCCCACGTCTTCATCACACGCGCAAAACCCTGCTTGCCATGCCACATGGAGAAGCAGGCGGTTTTCCATGCAGTTCGGTCCGACTCGCTGACGGCGCGGTAAAAATACCGACACACGCCGAGCACCGTGCGTAAGTCATCCACAGAAAGAAAATTAAACACGACGTCCAGAATCGGCATTGGAAGCCCACACACGCCATGCGGGTGCATATTCAGAGACGATGCAACATGGAGTGAATGTCTCGTATCGCCGTGGATCAGGTTGGAGACCCCACATTTGGGCCTTGCAGTGTGTATTGCCAGGGGCTGGGAGATGCGGTGAATCGCGGCAGGCGGAACATCGCCACCCGCCCGTCCACTCTTACGAGGATGTCGCCACACGCATCTCCCGCCCGGATTACCATCCGTCGCGGATGCCTCGGCAGCGGCGGTGGCCGTGTTACCACAGCCACTGCTGCCGTCACTGGAAGAAGGCGTAATGACGCCCTCCATGGGCTTCTCTTCACTATATTGTACGTTGTTCTTCCCTTTTTTAAGCACCTTTTGTTTCCCTTCCTTAATTTGTTCTTCCCCCCTCCCTTCCTTCCTCTCTGTCCACACGTATGTGCTTTTTGCTCTAGAATTAAATTGATACACAACAAAGTCCTATTCCTAGTTACTTTTTGTCTTTGTCTCTACCCAAATATAGTTTATATTTCCTTCTTTTCTCTCTCTCTCTCTCTCTCTCTCTCTCTCTCTCTCTCTCTCTCTCTCTCTCTCTCTCTCTCTCTCTCTCTCTCTCTCTCTCTCTCCTGAATATTTTATAATTTTGTTAGTTTCCCTTTAAAATTACACAGAAAAATAATTTTTCCGCCAAGTCTCAGACTGGGATATGCGTTCTCGCAAGCGAGGCCACTCCCGTAATCACAGACAGACTGGCAGGGGAAAGAGATGAACATAAAAGGCAGCAATGTGCGGTGGGAGCATGCACCCGCAAGAACCAACAACAAAAACATGAATTGAAAAGGAGAGGAGAAAAAATAGGCATAAAAAAGGGAGTACGCACATAAACACACAGACAAGGTAAGAGAGAGATATTCTGTGTGTGTGTGTGTATATATATCCCCGTCTCTCTTTCAAATGATGCAGCGGTGACATATTAGTAAACTCATCTCAGCTCACTTCACGTGTTAAACCAATAAGAACTTCCCTTCGTTTCTTTCTTTCTTTTTTTTTTTGTTTATTAATATTATCATCATGACCATCATTGCCGGCATCTGTTCCTCCCTCTCTTCTTCCCCTTCTCATTCTTTTGCGCTTTCGCATTCTCTCCTGTTCTCACTCCCTCTCACTCCCTCTCTCTCGCGCCAGCTGCTGCCATTCCGCGGGTATATGCGTGCACCTACACACTTTATCTCTGTATTGATTAGTCGTATTTGTCGTGAAGGTCAGCGGAAAGTTCATCGATTGATTTTATTCGTTCGTAAGAAGCCTTCGCGCCACCGCCAACCGTGGCAATATCATCCGCATCTTCTTCATCCACGTCCTCTTCTCCGTCCTGTCTTCGTCGCTGTCGCTGCGCCCTCCGTGCCGCCCGCTCCCGTGCAAGTCGTCGCTCCTCACGCTTTTGCTGCTGTTCCTTCGCCTGCATCTCTGCCTCGGAGCGGGCGTGTTCCGCCGCGATCTGCGCAGCGACGAAGGCCTCCCGCTCCTCCGGTGTGAGGTGGCCAAGAGTCTCTTGATACGCCGCTGCTTCCGCTTCGCGCTTGCGACGCGCCTCTGCAAAGCGTTGCTGCACCATCTTCTCTGCACACTCCCGCAGCCGTCGTTTCTTTTCCACCGTCAGTGTCTCTTCCAGCTGCTCCCATTCGGCATCCTCCTCGTCACGAATGGCAACACGTGGGCCTCCTTCCAGACGCACAAGTTCCTCCTTCTGTTTCTCCAGCTCCTTCATACGCTTTTGGCGCTGCTCCGTCTCACGGCGTCGCGCCTCAGCGGCTTCTTGTTCTTGTCGTCGCTCCTCGGCTGACTTGCCGCGCTCGGCTAAAATGCGGGCGATATCTTCCTCCGACATCCCAAGACGCCGCATATCTTCTGCGGTCAACTCCTTCTTTGGTGCATTCTTCTTTCTGGGTGCCATTCCGGGGAAATGGCAAAGGGTAAAACTAATAATAAAAACAAAAAAAAGGGAGAAAAAAAGAAAAAAGTAAAATAAAATAAAATGTTAGAGACACTGCACATTAGGACTCCTCTCGTTCCTCTTCATTCCTTTTCTTTTGAGAAAATGTTGGCCCCAGGATCAATCAATCCAATTTGTTGATCGTTTCTCCTCCTTAAGTATCCCCTTCCATCTCTTCTTCACCATTTTTCTCTCACACAGGCACACATACTCATGCACCACTCGCGACAGCTTTCGGCACTTCATTGGTCGATTCAACCTCTTGTAATTGACGGGCTTCAAATTCTGCAAGAAGGCTGTGATGCTGCGCAAGTGTCTTCTCTACTACGCATGACTCATACTGCAAAACTGCATCATAGCAGCGATGCACCGATGGAAACCGTGAGTCTGACGATAATAAAACCCTCCCATCGGCATTATTACCACCACTGATACTGCGACCAACGACTGTGGTTTCAGTAAGGTTATCAGTGCTGCCATTCTCACCGCTGTTTGTTTTCCCCAGAATTTCTTCAAAACACCGCAAAACTGCCGCACGAGGAACCTCACAGGGCTTGTTGGAAACCCTAAATGGGGAAGACAGCGCACCGTACATTCGTTCAATGCTGGATTGATTGTGTCCCTCAAGCTTCTTATATTCAAGCGCGGCCGCTGTCAAACGTTCTTGGGGAGTGTATTCATCCTTTTCTTTGGCAGCCTTTTTAGAGGTCATACCTCTCTTCTTGACCAAGCGTATAAATAAATATAATAGATATCTATGTGACGTTAAGTAAGCCTTCCTCCTTAATGTGTAACACCACAGCGAAAGCAGAGATGACGGCGCTGTTTTTGGTCCTTCAATAAGGTCAAAAACGCCCCGCAGTTCTCCCCCTCCCCCCCAAAAAAAAACAAGAAAAAAGAGAGAGGAAAAAAAAGAGACACAACTCCGAGTAAAGTAGAATAGAGTAATGCGCGTGTGTGTGTGTCACTCAGGATAACCGCAAATTCCATATACTTTCCGGAGTTTCTTTCACAGATTCACTTTTTCTTCCTTTTTTTTTTTTTTTACTCCAGAAGCTGCGGTTGTTACTGGCTGAAACGCATTCGTGATTTCTTCTGCTTGCGCTCTCGGTTACGCAATTGGGCAGCCTCTTCCCGCGACAAACGGGGCGCTGGCATGTTGTACCGCCCTTGCGGTGGCACAAAACTGCGAATATTACCGTAATAGTATGGGATGTCAGCCGCATGTTGTGGTTTGGCAAGCGGACCGCCAAGAATCGGGGTGGCACTGCCCTCGGCACGCCGCAGTCGACGTTGCTTGCGCGTCTCGCCTTTTGCACTGACGCCGCCATTTTGAAGATGTTTCTGTATAGACGTCTCCTCCCACGCATGTGCCTCTTCTACTGCAGCCTGAAACACCGGGTCAAGCAGCGCATGCCGCTTAATTCTTTCCATAACCTCAAGCGATGAGCGCAACGCGGGGTCGCAGCGAGCAACCGCATGTAAAAACCTGTTGGAAGGAGAAAACGCCCGATCCACCATCGCCTCCGTCAGTGACATCTTGCAAGGAAGAGTTTTTGTATCCAAGAAATGGGTATCTTTGGAGAAACGTTCCCCTAATGACCCTCGCTTC
>NW_001849549.1:88517-106553 GCF_000209065.1 Trypanosoma cruzi
CTCGCTTTCTGAGATGCTCTCATACCGTTTTTCTTGAACTTTTTGTATGACAGGTGCTAAGTCAATATTGGGAAATCCCAGAAAAAGACTCTCGTAAAGTGTTGCCGTAAACTCGGGTATTTCACCGACATTCTGAAGCGCCTCAGTGTTTTCTGCAATGGAGAGTTGAGGGATCGTTGGATCCAATAAACTGTCGTCTTCGCCTTCTATTTGACGTTGACCTGTGGTACTTACAAAGAATTTCTCTGTTTCACTGTTCTCTTGCAAGTTCATATCCACCACACGGGTTTCGTTATCCATGTCCATACAAGCCAGCGATTCGATCGTGTCAAAATCAAGTATGCCCCATTTCCACAGCTTTTTTAAATCTTCATCCGAAATATTTGTCAACGCATTTACCCACGCCATCTGTTTTACTTCGTCGGAGGAGATGGCGGCATCCAATTCCGCCAAGGGGTCTCTGTCTATAAGATTCTCTTGGATTCTCCCTTTTATTTTTTGTGTCTCCTCTTCAACTAACTGTACCAATGCCTTTACGCTTTCCATCACTTCTTCACGATGGTATGATCCAATACGCCCATACACCAACTGCAGATACCGAAGCGTGTCTTCCTTATTCGATTTTCTCAGGACTTCTTCGGCATCTAGAAAAAGTTGCTTTCGAACTGCACGATCCTTCGCCTTAACACGCTCAAGGACATCATGCCCCTTAACATACATTTCGTTGGAACGGAGCTTCTCGATATCGTCGTTCCAGGCATCGTTCATAGTCGACCCTTCCTTGACTGAAGAAGCCGCGTTCTCATTTAGCTTCTCTTCGCGTCTCACATGCTCTGAACGCATACGAAGGATTTCTGTGCGGATATCATCTAAAGAAGTGTCAGGTGCCGCCATCATGCCCCCAACACGCAGAGAAGGAACATCCACCGAATCAACGGATTCAACCTCCTCCTTCTTGGGTGTTCCTCTCCTGCGCAAAAATCGCCGCAAGGAGACACATGCTTCACGCCCACACAATTCCCGACGATACAAGATGAGACGTCGCATATAGCACTGCTTTTTTCACCTCTCTATTGTCCTTCCTTGAAGAAAAAGAATCCAATTCATCTCAACAACGTTATATGGACACAAGCGTATATATATATACACACACACACACACACACACACACACACACACACACACACACACACACACACACACACACACACACACACACACACACACGTACACACACACGCGCAAAGAAAGAAGGAGCATGCACAAGTAAAAGGTAGAAGGCTTGTTACTAACACCTCAGGCGACACGGACATCGCTGTTTGTATCAGCCGTCATGGTAATCTTTTTCGTGTTGACCACCCGATTTTCCATTGCTTCTAGATCCTTTTTCGCCGTTACCAAGTCTTGAATATCGGCGAGAACAAGCAGTGCGACTTCTGCACAGCTCGGATCGTCCTTTGTCTTGACAAACAAAGTCCCCAAAGCCCGCTGAGCATCCAACCACTCTTGAGAAAAGACGTACGACAACGAACCCCCAAAAACACCGCGGGACGTAAATGAAGAGCCATCTTCCAGAACAAGCGGACCTGCCCCACACCAGCACCTCATAATTTCCCCAATGAGAATCCATCCTTGCTTTCGAACAACTGAAAGTGGATGTTCAATTGCAGCCAGTATGGCAAATGACATGAGTTTTTCACAAAGGGCTGGAGCAATGTGACGAGCTGAAGCCATACACTGAACCACTGTGCCAATGCTCCGAAGTATTTCCGTTGGTACATAGGGATCATACTCACTCAAAAAAGAAAAATGATCATTTTCAGCCTTTTCTAAAAGAGCTGACACAAAAAAAGGGACCACATTTGTCAATAAGCTGCAATATATCCGTTCTTTTCGATCAACTCTTCCTGCTACCGCGCTTCCCCACCGTCTAGTCTCTCTTCCCTCACTGATTACTATCGACATGGGCTTCGCATTTCCCTCGCGTATAGGAGGATAAATTCGCCTTTTTGTAAGTCTTTCCTTCCAAATATCGTGTTTCTGGGAGGCTGCTGCTCCTCCTCCCTCTTCTGGTTCCACGCGCACTTCTACCTGTGATAGGTATTTGGCTGCCTCAGCAACGGCTTTTGCCATTTCAACACGCTGAAAAATACCATAGTGACTTGAGTACAGCATCTTACCAAGCTGACTCAGTGCATTCTCCGGGGCAATAATCACTAGCGATACAATAACAGAGTACCGCAGGTCCATCAATTCCTTATGTCGAGATTCTGGTGCATGAATAGTAAGTGACATCAGTGCTGGAAGGAGGGAGGGGATCATGGGGTTAAGTTCCATCCCAACCTTTTCTCGCAGTCTTCGAACCTCTCCATGGACCTTCTGTTCCTTCCAAATACCAAGTTTCTCTCTCAGCCTGTTCAGGGCGTGAAAGAAACCCCGAAGTCCACTCTCTACTGCTTGTTGAACCTCGTGAACTTGGGCATTACTACTCCGTCCAACCCCAATGATTGCGTTATAGGATTCACGCAGCGTCACTAGGACTGTCACACTTTCCTCCAGTTCATCTTGTTCATTCCGTGTTTTCCCAAAGGATGGCAAATGCCCATGGTTCACAATTGTGTCCAAGTTAAACACAACAGTTCCACCAGTTGTCAACGTCCCAGTCTTTTTCATTGTTCCAGCATCCCTCCGACAAAAGAACATGAAGGCGGCATCCGGGTCAAGAGGATACTCTTCATCATCTATGCTCCGACGACGGAAAAAAGGATCCACCTTGTTGTTTCCGCCCCGATGAGTTCCTATAGGAGTGATCGGCGACATTTCAGAGATTGACGTCGAGTCCGCCTCGCCTTTCAACCAGTCATTCAGAAGAGATGGAAACTGCTCCAAGCTTGAAAAAGCATTCCTTGCCTCATCATTCCCAACAAAGAAGGTCGCAAATACTGAAGCCACAGTTATTGCTTCAGTCTTCAGGCTCTCTGCTCGAACCAACTCGAAGCGTAAAGAAATTCCAGCCAAAAGAGGTTGGAGTAATGCACCTGGAAGATGTCCTTTTGTATCTTTAACATGATACTCCTTAATGTGAATTAAGATGTACAAAATGGAATTCGCCAATGTGGTATTCAGTTCAACAGAGCCCTTTTCAATGAGATCACGAGTACTCCATCTTTGGAAGGCCTCGGCGAATAACCCCATCTCCATCTCTGAAATTGGTATTTCTCCCCTTTCTGAACTGTGGGATACAATCCCTGGAAGAACCTCTCTAAAAATGACGCGCAGGAGGCTCCGTTCAGTGGGTAGATATGAAGTTTCTGTTACGAACAACTCCTTCATTAATGCCCGAGACATAGCCAGTGCTTCCGTAGCCGCTTCTTCATTCTTGTCAGGAATGTTGATCATCTTGATCAAAGATGATATAAGGAGAGGCCTCAATCCAGTGTCTCTTTCTGCCACACGCAGGAACCATGTATTCCATTCTGACCAATGTATGTTTGTGTGGAGGTTCGCGGTCACAATATTCCTCATACTCGCACGAGGAACTTCGCCATTTTTTAAGCAACACTTGTAAACAGCCCCAAATACACGTTGTACTATTTCTTCCAAGAAGGCCAAAAAGGGCAATGCCGCTTTTAGAGAGCTGATAAAACACTGGAAAAGGGTTCGAATAAACCCACGCCGAACCAAGTTCTGTATCAGGACTTCACATACAAGAAGAGCATTCTCCCTTTTGAACCTGTATCGTCTCATGGTAGAGGTTGCGTGCACCATTTTGCTTGGCGGTGCTTCATGGATGACAAACAAAAACCGACACAGTGACTGGCATATGCGAGTTGCCAGGAGATCCAAGTCTGTTTCAAGAGTTTTTGTGGACCCAAATGTACCCAGAAACGCATTCGCTACTCGATCGGGCAGTGATGCCACAAAGGTACAACGAGTGCGAAGGACTTGAAGTTCCATTGGTGAGGGTTCTTCGTTTCTTAGGTTCATTGCAAATTCGCAAAGAAACATCAATAGAGGAGTTGATGATGATACCTCTATAAGCTCGCTTTCGGATTTGCATACGATAGCCCCCGGCTGTGCGTCTAAACCCAGCATATCCATGAGGCCTTCTAATGCTTCCTCGGGCTTTTCGCCAAAAGGTTTCCCACGGCCGCCCGGAAGAGAGACTCTTGTAACTTTTGCTAGGGCATTTTTTGCACCCTCGTAAAGACACGCCTCCTGCGAAGAAAGCATTCCCTTATCTAGAACAAGCTCCGCCACAAAAACGGAAAATAGGAAAACAAAACGTAAAAAAACAGAAATGCACACTTCCGGAGACAACCGAAGAGAAGTCGGTAGCGACACGAAAGGGGCTGGTGCGAGGAGCCGCGCCCACCCGGCGCCGGCCGCGCTCCCCGGGGACATCAGAGACATCCCCGCTAACCGGCCCTTGGCGACACCATCCCGGAAAAGGATTTGCAGGCAACGTCCCCCCGAGAGGGAACCTTGCTGGCGGCCGGCGCCGCCGTCAACGCAGGGCGACCGTCCCGGGCCCCCCGCCTTGCCCCCGCGAGGCCGTCGCGGGGCGCTTTTCTGGCGTCACGGGGCGGTCTTCGGCATTAACGACCCGCTGGGCGCGGATGGCGTGGCGTTCCCGCCGGAGTATGACCCCACGCGGCGGTCGCGGTGCGGCGTGGAAAATCGTCCCGTCCGCCACCGGAGCGGCCAAGGCGGTTGGGAAGGTTATTCCCGCGCAGGACGGCAGGCTGACCGGCATGGCGTTCCGTGTGCCGACTCCCGGCGTGTCGGTTGTCGACCTCACCGCGCGCCTGGAGAAGCCAGCGACATACGAGCATAGCCGCGCCGCCATCAAGGCAGCCTCTGAGGGGGAGCCGCGAGGCATTCTTTGCCAAACGGAGGACGAGGTTGTTCCCAGCAAGACGCAGCTGGTCCGGGCGCTGGTTTTGATGCCGTCAGCCCCGCGCCAACAACGACGACCCCGTGAGGGAAACATTGCTGGCTCCTGGCTTCCCCCGACAATACGGAGCAATTGACCCTGGCACCGCGCTGAGGCGGCCGGAGGGAAAATTCCGAAAGGAAATAACAACGGGTTTGGCGGGGGTGCCAGGAAATGAATGCAAATAAGAAGGGAAAAAAATGTATATGCGAGCAATGAGAGTCATTTAAATGCAAAACGAAGGTTCAAAAACAAGGATCATACTTTGGTTGCTGACCTGCCACGACGGGGTGGATGAAGAGGGCAATGGACGTGTACTGCGTGTGCGCTTGAAGCTGTTAGAGGCCTCTATTTTTGTTATTTTATTTGGCTTGGGTCTCTTTGGTGTGTCCTTTGTTGCTCATTTGTGGCCGTAAACTGAGTCACGTGATTGTGGTTGAGCGGGTGTTGTGCGCATGTGGAATGGGCGGTCATTCCGCACCGCCAGGGGTCAGCTGCGTGTGCGATCACCCACGCGCTCCCCGATAATGATCTCTCACTGCGGCAGCACGTGGCGAGGAGCTTCTTATGTATGTAACTCGGGAAATCTGAGCGCGCCCCTGACGAGCCAACGGGGGAATCGTCAGATGGTGACGCTGATGCCGCCCAGCCCAACAACCTCCACGAGACCGTGCCCGCCATCCCCTTTAATAGCGAGCGGACCCTCAGTGCGTCACCGCGAGCCGCTTGTCCACACCGGGGGGGGAGAAGTGAGGTGGGAGAGAAGAGGACAGCGAGGATGTCTGCCGCCGCTGTGCACACACCGACACACACACACACACACACAACTAGTGCCTGTTCCGCTCCGTACTTGACGTTTCTGTGCCTTTTTGTTTCACATTGCGATATCTGTTTGTTGATGTGTTGTTATGCTTTTTTTGTTTGCACCCACTTCCCATGCTTCCGTGCGGTATTCCTCCGTGGCATTTGGGTGTTGTGCAAAGGTTAGGTTTAGAGAAGCATCAGTGCAACCCGTAATTGTGGAAAGTAAATAAAACAATAAAAACATCGATAAAACGCAAAATGAGCTCGTGGGACGTTTCCATGTCGAACCATGCGGGTCTCGTGTTCAACCCCATTCGCACCGTTTCGGACAACGCGAAACCGTCGCCGTCCCCGAAGCCGATTATTAAGCTCTCCGTCGGTGACCCGACGCTGGACAAGAACCTTCTCACGTCGGCAGCCCAAATCAAGAAGCTGAAGGAGGCGATCGACTCACAGGAGTGCAACGGCTACTTCCCGACGGTGGGCTCCCCAGAAGCCCGCGAAGCTGTCGCGACATGGTGGCGCAACTCGTTTGTCCACAAGGAAGAACTGAAGAGCACGATCGTGAAGGATAACGTGGTGCTCTGCTCTGGCGGGTCGCATGGCATTCTGATGGCCATCACGGCGATCTGTGACGCGGGTGACTACGCCCTGGTGCCCCAGCCGGGCTTCCCCCACTACGAGACGGTGTGCAAGGCGTACGGCATCGGCATGCACTTTTACAATTGTCGGCCGGAGAACGACTGGGAGGCCGACCTTGACGAGATCCGGAGGCTCAAGGACGATAAGACGAAGCTGCTCATTGTAACGAACCCGTCCAACCCGTGCGGCAGCAACTTCAGCCGCAAAAACGTCGAGGACATTGTGCGGCTTGCCGAGGAACTGCGTCTGCCCCTCTTTTCGGACGAGATCTACGCTGGCATGGTCTTCAATGGCAAGGATCCCAACGCGACCTTCACGTCTGTGGCTGACTTTGAGACCACGGTGCCGCGCGTGATTTTGGGTGGCACTGCGAAGAACCTCGTTGTTCCCGGGTGGCGGCTAGGATGGCTGCTCTACGTGGATCCACACGGCAACGGCCCCAGCTTCCTGGAGGGTCTGAAGCGCGTGGGGATGTTGGTCTGTGGGCCATGCACGGTTGTCCAGGCAGCCCTTGGCGAGGCCCTCCTCAACACTCCGCAGGAGCACCTTGATCAGATCGTTGCCAAAATCGAGGAAAGCGCCATGTACCTGTACAATCACATTGGTGAGTGTATCGGCCTGGCTCCGACGATGCCGCGGGGAGCAATGTACTTGATGTCGAGGATTGATTTGGAGAAGTACAGAGACATCAAGACCGACGTGGAGTTCTTCGAGAAGCTGCTCGAGGAGGAAAACGTGCAGGTGCTGCCTGGAACCATCTTCCATGCACCAGGCTTCACGCGGTTAACGACGACGCGGCCCGTTGAGGTATACCGTGAGGCTGTTGAGCGCATCAAGGCGTTCTGCCAGCGTCACGCGGCCGTTTAGCCGCAGAGGGTTCATTCCACGACCGGCGTCAGGCAACACGACGCATCCAAGGCGTAATTAGTGTTTTCCATCATCCATTTATTTAATGAAATCATTTACCTGGTTAATTTTATCTGCGGTAGGGCGGGGGTATGCGTATGTGTGGACGGGAGTACTGTTTAACACTGCGGCTTTTGTGTTCTTTTTTTTTGTTTTGTTT
The DNA here is from genome assembly GCF_000209065.1 of Trypanosoma cruzi. NCBI lineage: Eukaryota > Euglenozoa > Kinetoplastea > Trypanosomatida > Trypanosomatidae > Trypanosoma > Trypanosoma cruzi. The sequence goes on from NW_001849549.1 coordinate 95,966, forward strand.
TGTTTTTGTGTGGGGAATGGGCTTTACTGGTCCGTTGAGCAATCATGGTAAGAAAAGAAAAAAAAACGTCGAATCTCTTTTAGTTTAACATCTTCTTTTTTTTTTTGGTTTTATTTTATTTCTTATGATGTGAGAGACCCATTTTTGTCCTCTTACCATTTTCCTGCTTGACATGCCGCCTCTTTTGGTTCCGGATCGCTGCCTGTCCGTGCGCCCGCGTGTGCGGCATTCCCGTCTTTTCTTTCCTCCTTTTCCTTCGCTTTTTTTTTTTTTGTTTGTGGACCCACAGTCTGTCTCTCAAGGAATTGTTGTAATGGCTTATTGATTTGGCAGCACGTGCCCCAGCAAGACGCAGCTGGTCCGGGCGCTGGTTTTGATGCCGTCAGCCCCGCGCCAACAACGACGACCCCGTGAGGGAAACATTGCTGGCTCCTGGCTTTGTTCCGGAGGACCCGGGTCGCGCAGGCTTTTTCTCTATGCCTGTTACATTCCTGTTAAGCACATGAAAGGCAACAAGCCTATAAATCGGCGGGGAAAAATGTGCAGCTTTTGGGTCCGCGTGTGGCTGCGGTTGTCGTGGTCAATGGGAAGAGGCGTGGGGTGAACACTTTCTTTCCCAAAGAAAAAATAACTTCTCTCCGAACTGATTTCCCCTTTTCTTCCTTCAAGAAAAAACGCCGCACGTTTTTGCTCTGCACTTCGTCCGCCTATTTTTCTTTTCCTTTACTTTTTTTTTTTTTTGTTGGTTAAACGGAGGATGAAAGTTCGAGCTGCTTGGCGCTAAGGGCGTGCAGGTTGTACCCGCCGCGGTGCGAGAAGAGCCGCTGCACTCCCATGGCGCAAGTTGCGTGCGCCACGAATGCGCAAAAGACCGCCTCGGTCTCGCCGTCGGGGCCTTTTATTCGGGCCGCCGGGATCAGGACAAATCGGTTCACTGGAAACACCGTTTCGAGAGCCGCGTGGAAATACGACTTTTTGTTTTCTACCCCCGTGTTGTTCTTGACACTGAAGGCGAGACTGACGCGATGGAGCCGCTGAGGGCCTTTTGTGGGAGGGAAGTGTGCACCCACAAGTTGCCCGAGCGCTTCCCGCATCTCCGGCAAGGTGGGGCAGCAGGTCAATTCACAGGGCATGAGGCGAAAGCAGTTTCGCAGCAACGGCCGTGGATTTTCTTCAATGTCTTTGAATATGCGTTCAACGACAATGTGCACCAGCGGATTGTAAAGAATTGAATGGGGAGGCTCACCTTGGCCACGCGAGACTGCGCCACTTACGGAAGCGGTGCGTGGAGTTGACGCCTCTACCGCCTCACTCTTCACAATCTGCGTCTCCGCGGTAGTTGCTCCCGTTTCTCTTTCTTCGTTTTCTCCCTGTTCCTGCGAGGCAAACGGAATGCTGACCATCAGGTGTCCTTTGCAACCCGTTTCGAGCGGCGCCAGCCACCGAAGGCTGTTAATAACACTTCGTTTGGATCCTTCCGTTTCGTGCCGTTGGCGCTTCCGTGCAGAAGATTGCCGCCCCGCATCCGTGTCGTGACTGCCATCATCGCTGCTGCGATTAAGAAGAATATCACTATTGTTATTATTATTATTATTATCCGTACTCTTTTTTTCGTCTTCGTCGTCTGACACATCGCTCTTTTCTTCTTTCATCGGAATTCGTCTCATTTCGTGACGGCGTTGCCCTCCGCGGGTTGTGATGTATTCGGCCAGTTCCGCCGCGAGAAGGCTGGAGGTTGAGGGCGTTATCTTACCTTCTGCATCGGTGCTCATTTTCGAAGAGCTCTGCTTCTCCGTCGTCGCGTTATCACATCTGCCTCTGTCATCGACATGCTCCTCCACTCTTTTATGGGCCTCCTCCAGATCTGCAATGAGGGGGTGGAGATATAACTGCAGCTCGCGGAGGGCCTTGGACTCCTGCCGTGGGTTCACCGTGAAGAGTAACCCAGACACACGGCCGTGAGGCACCAACATGCACCCAAGTCGGTTTCTGTGATAACGTTGTCCTCCTGTGCCTTGCCGATTCGTCTTCCTTGCTGGCATTTCTCCTCTTTTTTTTTTTTCTTCTTCTTTTCTCGTTGGTGTTTTTGTCGTTGCCTCCACACCCTCCTGTTTTCAAAGTGGGTTAAAGTTTGGGGGAGGGTCGAACACATATATGTAGACATGCATGTGTAGATATTGGGAGAGAGAGAAAGAAGGGTTAAGGCAGACGATGACGGGCACACGGGCATTCAGCCTTACGGATGGAACCATGAAAAAATAAATAAATAAATAAATAAGGCGAATAACAGCCAACCACACCGCCACGTTATCTCCTTTTGTTTTCTTCTAAAAAAAAATAAAAAAACAATAAAAATAAAATGAAAAAATAAATAAATAAATAAAATAGCGATGCCACCAACACCTCCTCCTTCTCATTTTAAGCGCTGAGGTCACAATGCACACACACATACACACACTCTGAGAGAAAGAAGATACATCTTACGGATCTATTTTTATTTTTTTTCTTTTTTCCGGTTTACGAGCATGCGCCTCTCTCTTCTTATATCCACCCCTCCATTCTTCTTCTTCTCAATTTTTTTTTTTTCTTTCCCCCCCCCCCCCCCCCCATTTGTCAATGGGCTCAGGTGTTTTTGACGTTGCCATCTAAGCGAGGGAAATAATTTTCTCCATGATTACGTTGCACTTCCATTCCAATCATCGCTAATCTTTGCAGTTTCTGAATCCACCTCTTATTTACCGCCGCGGCATTATACACAGTATAAAGAAGAAAGAAGGTTAAATACAAAGCCAATGGCCATGCAGAAAGTGCTACATGAAAGCTGTAATACATGATAGGGTACGCCAAGGTGAAAAAGCACATATGTAACAGCCATTGTGCTACCTGAAAAAGTACCACCGTCGGTAGATAACCGGTACCAAAAATGGTGACAAAACGATAGAGCACCCCTTCTTTACCAAGTGGAGGATGCTCCATCAACCACGTGTACGCCGTGACACGCTGCGTGGGATCCCCTACAATTCCCTCCGAAAGAACAAATATGGGCCGCAACAGTTGGGCCTCCTCTAATGTTGTGCCAGTGAGACGGCAAAATTCTTCATGCCGCAAAGCAATTTCTTTTAATTTTTTCTGGTACTTCCTTGTACGACGACGACGACGACTTTCACTAAATGTATGATAAAAAATTTGCCATGCAATAAACATCACAAAATGAAGCTTCAGCATCGTCCAGTAGGAGACGGCGTGTCGCAGATCGTGGCAAAGGGTCCCCGTGACGCAGAGAGCATCCACTCGGTGCTTCAGCGTTCCAACATCATTATCACCACCCGCAGCAGCAGCAGCAGCGGTTCCGCTCGGAGACGTTTCAAAAGATGCAAGTTCCTTCTTGGCGCTGGTGAAGAGGCGATGCAGCAGTAGCAGTTGGGTCACCGCGGGGGCAAGATGGAGGTAGCTAGAGGACATGCGGTCAAAGGAGTGAAACAACAGGGAATTACTCCACACCAATATGGCACCCAAAATGGGTCCAAAACTCCCTGCCACAAGGGCAAAAAAGGAAAGAAAGTTCAGTAGAACCTCATCCGTGCTCGATACCTCTGCGGCTGCATATCCAATGGTTCGAACATTCACCGACACGGGCTGATAAATTCCTGCCACAAGAATCATCTGCCGCGCTGTGGATGGAATGAGTTGTTGGGCCCAGTCGGTCCACGTCCGGTTAACCAACGGTGTTGACTTCGCGGCAATGTCTTTGATGCTTCTACCAAACCCCCCGCTTTGAATGCCGGAAAGAGCCAATTGACGTTCCTTCAGCCACGTCTGTGGCAAGTACACCTCCCATGAGATTAATGGCTCATTCGACCACTGCACATCGACGAGACACCACAGTAAAAAAAGTACAAGGCAAGCATTATGAAAGTAACAGTAATCCAACAGGAAATAATGCAGCCCCATGACACGGTAGTAGTAATACTTATGCGACATAAATAGCAGAAGTGCTATAATGTAAACCCAAATGACAAGATCCGCCATGTGACATGTGAGGTCGCCTCCCTGCGCTATTGAGGTAAAGAGGGAGTGGGAACTCTCCACCCCGCCCCTGCCTGGTGTATGCGACTCACATGCACCGTCCCCATCGCCTGTCCATTTTGACGTGGACGCCACGCGATCGTACCGGTACGGACAGGTGGAAATGTCAAAGTAGGAAGCCGCCACAAATCCAGAAAAGAGAATTGTGAAACTGCAGCTTATAAAATACTCATGCTTTGAAAAACGATGGTCCATCCGTTGCCTTCCCACAACTCTGCAGAATAAAACACAAACGGCGGCCTCATCCGGGGAGGAAAAGAAAAAAAAAAAAAGGGGGGGGAGAGAAAAATACACACAAAAAAATTAAAATAAATAAAAGGGATACGCATCCCCCGTAGTGTAGATATACATGTATAACATACATCTTCCCCATCGCTCTTTTTTTTTTTTTTTTCTTTTTGCCGATTTTTTGTGTACATCTCTTTTCTTCTCTCTCTCTCTCTCCCTCTCACACACACACACACAACAGCCCCACCTCTTTTTTGTTTGTTTGTTTTTCGCCTTTTCCTCCCTTTTCCTCATGGAAATACACAACAGTCCCTCCTTCTATAAATAAATAACACATATAAGTGCGTATTTACACGTACACATTGTACGTGGGTACGATTAACCCGCCTTCGGCAACATGGACGCTTGGCGCACATTTCCTTGTGAGGTCCAATGGCAAAAACAAACAAATAAACACACACACACAAAAAGTCAACAAGACTACAGAAAAAAAAAAAAAAAAAAAGGCAATACAATAAAATTACATGTATATACATGCGGGTCTCATCGTATTCCCTCTATATTGCTCTAACTTTCTTTCCTTTCAACCTCTCTTTTTCCCCCTCCCCTTCCTCTTACTTGACAATTCTGCATTTGTTTCAGACCATAGTGCATGAAACGCGCCATGCCACAACTCCTAATAACATCAATAGCCCGGCACCCAACGCCATATGCTCCACCATGGCAGCCTCTACCAGCAACACGAGAAACGCAACAAGCGCTGTGGACGCAGTTTGTTTCGCGTCCACCGGCATAAAGGCCGTCGTTAAGAGCGTTAGAACGGCCACAAGTATCAACAATGGCTCCCCATGCACAGAAACTGTCGTGAAAAACAGGTTCCACAACCCATTGTTTGTCGTTACATATCCTTTGCTGTCACTGCGACGTTGCAGCAGGGCCCACAACGTTGCACCCCCATCGTTGAGTACGAAGAAGGGAAGAAGAAACATCCCCATTAACAACGCCACCATGACAGCAAGTGACTCCCACAGCCGCTGCGCACACCGTACATGCACCCGCTCCAGGAGAATGTCACGGTGGCCACTGTACCAGCTGGTAAACTCTGGCGACCGAAAAAGCGAAGCAAGCGCCTCGTTCGTGATGGACGCCGTATGAGACGTGCTCGGTTGCAAGACCGCCGCAGCAGTTGCAGCAGCAGCCTCAAAAGAAGATGGGTCCTTTTCACGTGGCTCTTCCCTGGATGCCTGTTTTTTCCTAGCACCCGAAGCCTTCCCACCGCGCCGTGGCGATGAGGATTTCCGCGACGCTGAAGTTCTCTGCCCCGCAGCTCCGGATGTCTGACTTGGGACTGTTGGCGGTGGTGGTGGCGTCGCATGCTGTTGTTGCTGCTGCTGCTGCTTCCGTTTCGCCGGGACACAAAGTCGCTGCAGCAACGGTTTGATGATCATCGCCCAAAACGGTGCCACAATGACGGCGGAGCCGAGGGCACACTTCGCGGCTGTCACATTCCAAAGAAGGAAGAAAAGACACTGCAAAACAGCAGGCTGCATTAAATCAACGTGTGTGCTTTTTGATTGACGTCGTGTGTTTATTTGTGCTCGCCCCGATGCACTTCTTTTTCTTTTTCTTTCGTCTTTTCTTCCTAAAAGACAGACCCCTCCCCGCCTACAAAGCCGTCCTAATTCTTCCCCCTACAGAGTACCGCACACACACACACACACAGACACAGACAGAGGCAAAGAAGGATGCGTCCACGTCTTACGTTTCCCTTTTAAATCAAAAGGAAAAAAAAAAAAAAAAAAAAAGAGGGGAGACAACATTTATTTAATTTAATTTATTTTTTTTCTCTCCAGACTTTCATTAAGACCACACACGGAAAAACATAAACATAAACATAAATATAAATATATATTTATATCAACATGCATGCACACTTCATACCCAATAGAGAGTCCAAGACAATTCCTCTCAGTCCACGCATCGGATGAAACGGATATGCGTAGAAATTTACAAATCCAAACAAACACACACACACACAAAAAAAAAAAAGAAAACTCGAGGGTCAATTACGCGGCAGAAGCCCTAATCCCCTCTCACAACAGAAGCGGAGAAGAAGAAAAGGGAATCCATAATAATCACAAACAAACAAACAAAACAAAAAATAAAATAAAATAAAATTGGAGGACTTATATTACAGGAAATCATTTATACTACAAATTAACGGGATGCGATGGGGAATTTTACATTGCTTTGTTGTTGTTTCATCATTCTCTTAACATTTTTTCCCACACCACACACACACACACGCTCGGACTCTCTGTTTCTTTCTTTCCTTTTTTTTTTTCTTTCATGTCGGTTTTGGGTTACAGTGCGGCTTGCATGTCATCATCCACCGTGTGCACAAGCGCTGGGTTATAACCCATAGCCAGCAGGTCGTTCTTCATTGCACGCTGCATAGCGGGCGGGCCGCAGATGGCAATAAGCAGATCATTTGACGGAGGCTGCAGTGTTTTCCGCAGCGACGGACGATCAACGAAGCCAACACCCCCGGTCCATCCCTCCGGTGGGTTGTTAAGAGAAAATTCAACGGAAAACTTGTCCGGATTCTCCTTGGAATAGTGATGAAGCAGTTCACGGTACGTTAACTCTTCATATTCCTCGGCGGTGTAAACTAAACGAATGGACTCTGTTGTATCCACGAATGGGCGTTCCAGCGCGGCACGAATGATCTGCAGCATCGGTGCCACGCCTGAGCCCCCCGCAATAAGCCCGAATTGCCGTATAACATGTCCGTGGAAGAGAAATTGTTTCTTCGCCGGGTTGCGCTCAATGAGAATGCCACCGCAACTTTTAATCTCTACGGAGTCACCAGGGCGCATGGCAGAAATCCACTCCTTCAAAGTCCCCTTGTCCCCACGGGCAAGGATAGATATGACGCCACGTTCATCAGGCAATGTGATGGGGCTGTAGTACCCAATGAGCTGCTGGCCATCCCACTCACCGCGGATGGCAATAAACTGGCCGAGGTAAAGTCCAGAACGCTGCAAGGCACCCGGAAGGTTAAACCGCAGCACACGAGAGCCGGTCCCAAACCGTTCACCACTGCGGGATTCACGGACCACAACGGATGTCCACTTATCCTTTGAAAGCGCATACACTTGCTTCTGCAGGATAGTCGCGGCACGATCCCCAGCAATGCGGCCAAAGACGACGCATTCCAGCAGCGAATTGCCACCAAGCCGATTTCCGCCATGCACCCCACCCGTCACCTCGCCCGCACCAAACAAGCCAAGAATGGGACGTTGATTCTCAAGAAGGTTCAGAGAATGGTGCTCACGCTGAATTTCTGCCGAGGGCGAAATGAGGCAGCCGCCCATTGTGTAGTGGATCGACGGCGTCACAAAGGCAACATAAAAGGGACCCTGCGGTCCCAGTACACACGGGTAGACAACCTTTCCAGTAAATGGACACGCAGAGGTAACAATACTGTTTGACTCGTATGCCTCCAGCGTATTCTGCAATGTTAAAACATCACAACCAATGAGCATTGCCAGCCCCTGCAGGTCATCCACACGCTTAAACACTCCCAAAGTATTTGCGTAAAAGCTCAACAGATTGACGCCAAAGAGCTCCACCGCTGCGTCATTGAGCACACAGAAGGCGAATTTGCTACCGCCTGAATATGGATATTCGTCTCCCTGCTCAATGATGGCGTTGGAGACCACGGAACGGAGGTCAAGCTCATTGACAAACCGCTCACCCTTCTTGTTTAGCAGGACGCCGCCCGACCCACGCAGCGCCTCCGGGCCAAGGTACTTGGTCGGGTTTGCGGGGTCTTTCGGGTCGATGAGGCCTGTCGGGTGAAGTTGTACCTTTTCCATGTCGACAAGCGTTGCACCAAGGCGTCGTGCAAGCTTGACGCCGTCACCCGTGGCCCACGGTCCATTGGTTGTAGGGAAGCCGGACAACTCTGGCGCAAACTCGCCAATGAGTGATTGCGACATGTGATCATTTGAAAAGCCGCCGGTGGCGAGAATGACGGCATCCGCGGTAAGTTTCATCGAACTTGTCTCCTTCTCATCGGACTTCTTGTAAGTAACGCCCGTGACTCTCACTTCACGCCCACCATCGGGTGTACCTTTGATCTCATGTAGAAGCGAAGTGACGACAATGTTTTCCATGATCGTCACGCGATCCGCCAGCTTCGTGCGAACGTGCTGCTCAAGCGTCCGCATGATGGTGAAGCCAATGGGCACAGGAGTGCCGTCTGCCTTATCGGGGGCACGGTGCGTGCGCTTGCGGCTGTGCCCACAAGCTGCGAAAGCACTGTCAGGGGAACGCCAAGCGACGAAAGCCAAGAAATGGCATCCCCGCTCTTTACGGAGAGTGTGCGTACCAGACTGGGGACGGTGCTGCCGCCGAGACCCGATTTGTGCGTGTCGCGCTCAAATATATTGCTGTTATCTTGGATGTCATCCAGTGCCTGTGCGCGTGTGCCCCAGCCATTGATGCCGGACGTTGCCTTGGCGCTGTTGCCGCCAACCCTCGGTTCCTTCTCCAGCAGGATGACCTGGGCTCCGCAGGCGGTGGCCTCGATGGCAGCAGACAACCCGGCAAGACCACCACCCACAACAATTACGCGTGCAGGAAGGGAACCGGCAATACGGTTTTTGCGAATCTCGGCATTTTCTGTTGCTATTTCAAACATACGGGCTACGCGTTCGCCCTGTCGTGTGTAGGTAACGTAATTCGTGACGCGATTTCGCGAGTGACGCCATTCCTCCAACATATGCCGTACTTTTGAAATCTCACGTTTGATGAGGCTTGCCGTTGCAAGTGCGTCAGCGTACATTGCGCTGTAGCACTTGATGGAAACCTGCGCCAGTTCACTTTCGACGGGCTCCAGCAGACTCCTCTTTTTCCAGTCAAAGATGTTGCTGCGGACACCATATTTTGGACTGTACATGACATTTTCATAGTCGCCACTCGTACACAGTGCCTCATCGTCAAGATACATGAGTCGAAGCAACTGTGATGCCTCATTTTTTTCATCCAACCCTTCCTTGGCGCGTTGTTCCACCACCTCGACAGGCGGTGGGCGCACAATGGCAATGGCCCACGGCTGATGCTGATAATTCACTCCCGTTGCACGGCAATCACCTCCCCATTCAAACATCACATCCCGCATCCCAGCTGCGTTAAGCTTTTCCACCACACGGTCCACAGTGTAGCCCTTGTTTACACCACCCAAATCCAACTTGGCACCCTCGTGCTTGCGGGCGATTGTGCCGTCTGTCATATTTACATCAAAACTCTGGGGCAGGCAAAAGCGCTCCACTTCCTCTTCCGTAAGTGTTGACTCTGTGTCACTCTTCTCATCCTTCATGACAGAACGGAGAAATTCAACCAGCGGTCCTGTGGCAGGGTCAAAGCAGGCTCCACTGGATGCGTACACCCGTACGCAACACTCCATCACACGTCGCATGTGCTGTGACATGGTGTGCTTCGCCCCCAAAGGAAGCTGGTTGATTGCCGACACCTCGCTCTCCGGGTTATAGTGATTCAAATGCTGATCCACAACCTCGAAGGCCTCTTTTAATACTTTCCCTGCTATGACTTCACCATTCTTTGCTTCGTTTGGCCCGTTCAGAACGATACGAAGGGTATACGGCACAGTGTGTTCCAGTCCCCTCATCGTCACCACCAATCGCTCCTCGGCATGAGGGCTAGGCATGTTCTGCGACAACATCTCGCGTGCGATGCGGTCACGCTCCTTCGCGGCAAGCTCAGCATCGACCACGACAATCGACGCGGAGGAGCGGCCATCGGCGCCCCCGGAAAAAAAGCTTCGCTGCGACAAGAGTGCCGGTGAATTGTCCGACGTCGAGGAGGAGGCCCGGCGTACTGCAGCAACATGCGCACCAGACACACAAAACGTTGTTGCCATCGCCATTGTCCCCGTGGCGACGCCGATCGTGGAGGTGCGGAGTAAAATGCGCATTTTTGAGAACATAATCCGTCTTGTTTCTCCCCCCCCTTCGCGTCCAAATGGGGGAAACAAAAAAGAAGAAAACAAAAACAAAAACACTTATAAAAATTATATTCACTTTTTTATTTATTTATTTTCGCTAAAATTTCTGTGTGGAAATTAAACAAAAATAAAATAAAATAAAATAAAAAATAAATAAATAAATAAATACACGGCCTTCAAGTGTTCAGAAAAAAAAAAAAAAAAGAAGATTAATGTGATGTCCACCAATCGTATTGTACGTGC
>NW_001849549.1:106653-107886 GCF_000209065.1 Trypanosoma cruzi
TGTACGTGCGTGTAAACACAAACAACAAAAAAAACAATAACAAAAGAGGTCGAGAGGAAAAAAAGAAAAAAGGAAAAAAAAAGAAGAAAAAAGGGTTGGGGAAAGAGAAGGAGGGCACATGCCAACGCCTACAGGAATGGAACGGTTGTAAGAGACATGCGCGTGTCAATTAGGGAAAACTGAAAAACAAAAACAAAAACAAAAACAAACGTCACATCTCACAGCCATTCCTTCTTCCACCTCCACCCACTGGAGTAACGTCCGTGCCCCCCCCCCCCCCCCCCTTTTTTTTTCTTTTTTCTTTTTATATATCCCCAAAATTAAAATAAATAAATAAATAAATATATGCCTTTTGTGCTTTTCTTTTCCCATTTCTTCTTCTTCTTGTTGTTGTTGTCGGATGATCGACAAGAGTACCCAAACCACATGTATATATGAGTACTTATTGTGCCGCCGAAGAAGACATCGGGACATCCGAGAAAGTTGACAATCCAAACAAGTTGAAAGCACATAACTTTCCACATTGGGGGGAGAAGGGAAAAAAAAAAAAAAAAAAAAAACCAAGAAAACCAAAGGACAAACAAAACAAACAGCCATTGCATGCACATTAAACACACACAGCAGTCCCCCCCCCATTTCCTCCCAAATGCCCGCTCTTCCACCTTCTCCCTCTCTCCCTCTCTCTCCGGCCCCGTCCACGAATTTTAAATTTGGAATGACGCTCGGATGCATACCACACATGTGGTCCCCGTTCCTCTCGCCTCCCCCTCCCTTTTCCCTTCCCTTTTCCCTTTTCCCTTGTGCCAAACCACACACGCCGCTGATCAAAACAAAAAAGCAAACAAAACAAAAAACAAAAAAAAACATAAAAGATAAACAAAAGAAAATTCCACCTTTTTTTTTTTCTTTTACAAAAAAAAAAAAGGGTGTCATTACAAGTTGTTGTTGTTGTTGTTGTTGGTTGTAGTGCGTTGTGGCGGAGAAGTCAATTGTCCTCCTCTCTTCTTGCGTGATGGAAGAAATTCTGCAATGACTCGCCTCCGTCTTTCACATTTCTCCCCGCCTCTCCCTCCCTCTCTCTTTGCAGTTCACATTGCCCCTCCTCTTCTTCTCTCTTTTGTTATTATATTCTTACTTTTTATTTCCCTTTTTTTTTTGTTTGTACTGCCGGGGGAAATGGGGGAGCGGGAGCTCTTTATTGTTGTGAACTCCTCGGATCGTTCCCCCCCCCCC
>NW_001849549.1:107986-114592 GCF_000209065.1 Trypanosoma cruzi
CCCTTCATTCTTCACAGTCTCACTTCCCTTCTCTCTGCCCCCCCTCCCTTCCCCCCCCTCCCCTCCCTCCCTCCTCAACAACAAAACCACCAGGCCGACGGTACGCGTCTGCAATCATCCCATCGTTTTTATTCCCGCAATATTTTTTATTTATTTTTTTCTTAAAATAATACCCAAAACAACAACAACAACAAACGGTGATGGTGATGGTCCGTCCGTTGGAGTGAGCATCGGTTGGTTTTACCGTACGAATTCATTGATCTTCACACATAAACCCCTCCCTTTTTCATTCTTTCCCCCCCTCAGTCGTTGCCACAAAAAAAAAAAAAAAAACCCAAAATGAATGGTTGCAATACGGAATATATGCATACATACACATACATACAAGTGAGTATTTAAGTATTAAATGGAGCCCAAGGATTGGAGCCGATGGTGTATATATATATAATACAAACAAAACAAAACAAAACAAAACAAAACAAAAAAATTAAAAATAAAGAGAAATGAGGCACACAAATAGCAATTAAATATTTAAAATTCTGGATGCCCAATGGGGTAGTAACACACACACACACACACACACACACGCATAGAGGCACGCGGAAAAACACATCATTTTTTTTTTTTTTTTTGTTCTCTCTTTCTTTTCCATTTAATCTTTCCATGTATATAAATATATATATCTATGCACATCTTAATAATAATAATATATATATTATTACAATTTCCTCGTATTTCCTCATTTATCCATTCAAGAATATATATATATATATATATTCATTTCTTTTTTATTATTTTTATTATATTTTTATTATATTTTTATTTTTTTCCAGCTTTTGATTTTTATTTGTTATTTTTCGTCCTGATCTTCCTTATTTTAATATTTTATTATTAAATTTTGTTTCTGTGTGTGTGTGTGTGTGTCTGGGGGAGGGGGGGGGAAAAAAAAGGAAAAGAAAAACAAAAATGTACTTTCAATCATTCCATGACGGTTCTTACCACATCGTCGATGCCTTTTACAAGGAGTTCCACTGTTCTTTTTGTTAGACCAGCCATGTTTGCACGTCCGGATGGGAGCACAAAGACACGCCTTTCAATAAGTTTTTCACACTGGGTTTTCGTGAGACCGAGATATGAAAACATTCCAACCTGCTGAATAATATGCTCCCAGGAGCCAGGGGTACCGAGTCTCTTGAGGCCATCGTACAAAGCTTGGCGCATTTCGAGCACACGCGTCGACATTACTCGCAACTCCTGCTCCCACCCTGCACGAAGTTCAGAGTCGCTCAAAACGAGGTACGCCACTCGAGCACCGTGAGCCGGTGGAGTGGAATATTGGCTACGTACGATCGTTTCAAGCTGCGACTTAATCAACGGCGCCTTCTTTGGGTCGGCTGTGACAACGGAGCAGACACCCACACGCTCTGCGTACAGGCCCATATTCTTTGAATAGGACTGTGCAAGAAGCATTTCCATCCCTTGTCGTGCAAAGAGACGAATCGAATAGGCGTCATTATCAAGGCTTCCGGTGGCATAACCCTGATATGCAGAGTCAAAGAAGGGAATGAGACGACGCGCCTGGAAAACCTCCAAAATTTTGGCCCATTGTTCGTGGGTCGGGTCCATACCTGTCGGATTATGTGCACAGGCATGCAGGATGACGATACTGCCCTCCGGCGCCACGTTGAGGTCTTCTAAAAGACCATCAAAGTCAATACAACGTTTGGCGCTGTCGTAGTAACGGTACTTGCGTAAGTCGGTCAGATTTGCCGCGGCCATAACGGCGTAGTGGTTTGGCCACGTCGGATCGGAAATGTACACGGGAGTCTTGGGCGAGAGGACACGGGCGAGGAAACACGCTCCAATACTGAGTGACCCTGTGCCGCTCAGTCCCTGTACCCCCACCACATTTTCACGCGCCACACTGTCCCCATAAGCAATCTTCAATGACTCTTCAATGAAGGGCGCATACCCTGACATTGGTAGGTACTCCTTGTCGACATTCATTTCCAGAAGGCGTTGTTCCGCTTTTCTTACAACATGTAGGGGGTATGGGTGGCCTTCCGCATCACGGTAGGCGCCAATAATGAGGTCTACTTTTGGTTCTGGCGCATTCTTCGCAACCAAAGAAGCGGAAAAAATGGGGTCTGCTGGGAGGGCAGCAATGTTGTTCCAGAGGCATCGGATCGCCATTTTCTTTTTTTAATTTTTATTTTATATATGTGTGTACGGGTGTATATTATATTGGATAGTATTTTGTTTTTTTTCGTCTGTTCTTCTTCTTCTTCTTGTTGTTGTTATTTCGTTTGCAAATTGAGATTTATATCGTTCTTTTTTTTTTTTTTTTGTAAAGATCAATGCAGTCACATAAAAACATAAAATAAAAGTAAAATAAAAACGGAGTAAAAGAAAGAAAGGAAGAGTGTGAGTGTGTGGACTGTTCAAAAATGGATGCGAGCAGGGAAGGGAACAACAACAACAACAACAAGGAAGGCACTTTAAACGCATAATGTCACTTCTTACAAAATCACCGAATTGTCCCGATATTTTTTTTTTGTTTTAATTTTCTACAAACACACACACACACACACGCAGTCAGAGAGAGAGAGAGGTAGAGTGAAAGAAAGAGAAAGCATATTTTGCACACACGACACAGGAATTCCATGACGTGTCTATTCGAAAGATATAAATATATATATATTTGCATAATGCAGATAAATAAATATATTACTCGTAAATATCCCACTAAAAGGGCAATCTCAAAGAGAATGCAGGGAAGAGGTTTCCTCCAATGCATGGTGTTGGTAAAGTTGGGTGAATATGCCACGTCGATTCCTTTTCTTTATCCGATGTTTGCTGCTCTTTTTGTTTTTCTTGTTCATATTCCATGGCAAGATTCCTTACCTTGGTAATAGCCTCACAAACAGGTATGGCACGTTGCCGCACTCGAGAAGCCTGGAGGAGGACCGACTCCAACTGCTCACGACGTTGTGTCGTGTGCCGCTCGGCAAGCCGCAGGGGCGCAAAGGGATCTATAATGCCGTCCAACGTCGCGGACGCCTGATCGGGCAGCTGCGGCTGCGGCTGCGGTGTATCATGACGCTTTTCACAGCCTTCCCCGATACATGGCGGTGTGCCCAAGGGGTTGCAGTGGAAAGCCAAACTACCAGAGGTGACACATGGACCGCCACCCACGGGCGGTGTTTCTCCCACTCTATTGACTGAATCACGTCTTCTGAAGGAGAGGGCGTCCATGACCGCAAGAAGAAGTTCACGCCGCGATTGCTTCCCTTTTCGATCTTCGCCGCTGCTACTACCGGTGTCACTCTGCTGCTGCTCGATGCCACCATCATGACAACCGTTACATTCCTCCGTGTCGAGCACACATCCGCTGAGCTCGCGAAGCTGACGAATAATTCGGGCAATGTCCATGTCTCGACGAAAGACAAATTGTCGCCCACTGCTTGTTGCATGAGTATCTTCCTCTACACACATGTCACTAATCCCTGTAGCTTCCCCTGCAGTCACCAGTTGTTTTTGTAGGGGCGGGTTTGGAGGAACAGCGGCATCCGTAAATGCGGCCCACTCCTCCTCCTCATCGTCCTCCTCCTCCTGCTGCTGGTTGTTGTGATGGTGCTCTCGTTCATTCTCCGCCCCTTCATCGTCTCTTCCCTCAACGACGTGTGTCTCCCTGTGCTTGTACTCCTCCGCCTCTTCTGCACCCTCGTCTTTCACGACAACGGGTGAAGCGTTGATCATGTCGAGCCTATCCGCATCGACACACACACATCCTGAGGAGCCCATCGTTGTTGCTCTCGGTTCAGCAGAAGCACACGCAACGGTATGAAACGTGAGCGCATTCAATTGACCGCTCTCACTTTTTCCTCCTCCTATTCCGTGACCATGCTCCTTCTCCTGCTGATTTATAAAAGCATGCAGTGGCTCGTTTCTCCTCAACATCGGCTCCTCCGGGATGGCGACAGGTTCCGATACAGGCCTGGAAGTGACCCCCACAAAATCTCCAAACTCATCATCATCATCATCGTCGTTATTATTTTCCGCCTTAAGATCCCCTTCATTCAACCGCAACGTGGCAGTTAACGTGTTATTTGCTGATTGTAACCGCCCATTGCTCCCCATTTCATTGCATTTCTTTTCCGGGAGTTTCACCCCGCTATCCCCGTGTGTGGCACACGTGTCAGATTCATGATTCTCCATTTGGCGTGGAGCAGGTTTCAGGGGAGGCTTCGGCAGCAAAATGGCATGATCCTCTTCTTCACCAGCACGGTGTGAAGACTGCGGGGCGCCCTCGGATGCCATAGACCCATGAATGTTGTGGCTCATGCGGGGACCGGCGTTGTGATCCGCTGCCTCATTTCTGTCCAACGGCGTCGGGGACAACGTCGCACCGGAAACAGGTGCCTTCGATTTGCCCTCCTCTGAGCTCGTCGCGGTCACCCACGCCATAAATGGACTTCCTAGAGAATTGTTACTTGGTATCCAATGAAAAGAAAAAGAAAAGGAAAAAATTTTGGGAGGGGGAGGTGGTAGGCGTCGCGGATACAGGGCATCACGCTGCCACAATTAGAATTGATCTTGTCAAGTATTATTCCTCTCCCACTTGGAGGAAGGATGGGGATTTTGTGGATGTTGAAAGAGAAAACAGCATCTTTCTATATGCATAATTGTTGTTTTTGTTATTATTATTTTTTTTTTTGTGTGTGTGCGTGTGCGTTTGTGTGAAAGCAAAAAAAAAAAAAAAAAACAACACAAACAAAATTAGGGAACACACACAGACACGGCAGGCGGTGTTCGCTCACATGGAGCAAAGAAACAATTAAACAAGGGCCCACCCCACCCAACGGGATCCGCTTGACTTAACGCTCATCTTCCAAACCATACAGTCGACGCAGTTCGCATATCAGCTGCTTTTTTGACAACATGTCATTTCTCGAAGCCTCCATATTTTCACAGGGGGTTCCGTGACTAACGTGCATCGTCTTTAAATGCATCATGTGTGATGCTGATGATGGTGGTGGTAGTAATGATGCTGCTCGTTGTTTCTTTTGACTCCACGTATCTGACCACGAGCTTCGTGTGTCCACAGATTCACTGTACAAGCGAGCAATAGTTTTCCTGAGATTCGCCTTGGACACCTCCTCCGTTGGCAGCATCTTCTGTAGCTGCACAGCGGGTCCGGGCGTTCTCGTCAGCACGTTCGTTACTGCTACTGTCGCTGCTGGGCTTAAAGAAGCATCTAGAGAGCCATCATCCTCTATTTGAGACGGTGAATGCATTGAGATTTGACGCGGTGATGGGCTCACGGCCAAAATTGCCGTCCTGTCATCATCCTTTTCACTATTCCGATCGGCTGTCTCTTTCTTATGTACTGACGGCAATGGCACCACTGTCGCCGTGGATGCGTTAATTTCGGTGCGAGAGTGTTGGCTACCGTGGGGGGTTTCCCCTACCGTAAACGGTGAGTTCGTTTGCCGAAACATCTGGGCTTCCTTCTCTACAATAAATTCCCGCGGATAAAAAGGCATCGATGTGGGAGTTTGCTCAAGGAAAAAATGTGACGGGAGCGTCGTCCTCCTGTTTTGCTTGTGAGCCAACACGTTGCAGGCATCATGCTGCTCAGCGTCTTCAGCCATCATGGCACTGTTGCTGTTCGTAGACGCCGTCGTGGTAGAGTTGGGTGCTGTGGTCGCTACTTTCATCCGCGGCACTTCACCGCAGGCCATGGACGTCGCAGTCTGGGGAGTCACATGACTACGGCAGTGATGCTCCACGTGCCACACAAGAGCAGCGAGTTTGCTTTGTAGAAACTGTTGATATTCCGAACGCCAGGATGCAAGAAAGGCCTCGCGTGCATGCTCGTTTTCCTCCTCATTCGCTTGTAAAACCTTATGAAACCTCCGACAGCTCATCTCAATTGTTTTTTTTTTTGTTTCTCTTCTTTTCCCTTTTTCCTGCCAACAGTACACACACACACACACACCCTCCCTCCCTTCCTCCCTCTACACCCCTTCAAGTTGAAATCAGCCAAAAAAAAGGAAAAAAACATACATACACGCGGTGGGAGAAAGAGAGGGCGATGCATGCATTGCAGGCTCAACTGACTCCTTCCCTCGCAGTGCATCTACTGACCTTAGTTCTCTCAACTTCACTTCACTTTCATCGGCAGCTCCCTAGCCCACACGGCGGTTGTGCAGTGCGCGCTCACCCTCCTCCAAGAAATCTGCCCGGCTCACAAGCATCTGCTGCGGGAATGTCGAGAGTCGAGTGAGAAGCGATGCACCTAACCATGCTGTATGTGACCTTTCCGCCGGTGCCGAGATACGCACCCGGCAGTTACGCGGTGTGAGCTGCAGCAACTCCGAAAGGAAGCGCTGCCCAAATCCACTAAGTAACGTCGAGCCACCCGTCAAATAAATATGTTCGCACAGTTCCGTGCGAAGCTCAATGTCAGCTACCCGCACTGCATTGGAGACGATACCCGCCAAACCTGGATGCTCTTTTCCAAGCAGGGCGGGGTTGAATAGCACCTCTGGGGCCTGCAGCAACTCATATCCAAGTGTCAGCTCCGTACCGTCGGGTAGGCGG
>NW_001849549.1:114692-118549 GCF_000209065.1 Trypanosoma cruzi
CACCCTCGCCGACATCCAGCACAATTCCAGTTGTCTCGCCTGTCGCATAGAGAGACAAAAGGGGTGCGATACCCACACACATACCGAGGATACCCTTCTCTTCAAAAAGGATTTGCGCTACACGTGCTCGCTGAGGGCGAGAACTAAACGGGTGCTCCACCCAAAAAACACTCTTTTCAGCCAATGACGCGTCCAACTGTTGCTCAATTTGTTGCAGGAGCAGCTGCCAGACATCCCAGTTAACAATAATCCCGTGCTGAATGGGGTACGTGAGATGAAGCAGGCCACGACGCTCTGCAGCGTCCTTACCCACAGACACCACATCGCATCCATGAGACGTCTGAAACAATGGCTTGTACTTTACACGACCAGCCAGCGACGGAAAGGACGTGGGGGCGGTGGCGCTGCTGAACGCCGCCTTCACACTGCCAGAGCCGGCATCCAGCACGATGGTACTTTGCATTGTATAAACAATACACGGCTAACACGCACAAACACACAAACACTTGCAAAGCTGTTTATTCACCTGCTATTGCGACCTTCACTACCTCTTCTTGAATTGTTTTTGTTTTTGTTGCTGGTTTTCTTCTTCTTCTTCTTTTTATTCCGCTTCCCGATTTCGCAACGGTTAGTGTCTCTCAATTAATGGATGCAAAAGGCCGCCACACACCCACGCTTTCTCCGTCCCTGTCACACGCGCAGAGAGACAGACAGACAGAAACTAAAAGAAGACGTATCAAAAATAAATAAATAAATAAAAGAAATGTACAACAGAAGGGAAAAAGTCAAGGAAGTCCTTTTTTTCACCGTCGAAAAAAAGCTCCGCATGAAACATTAAACATACACACATAAAAGCCCAGAGACAACAAACTCCAATGTGGAACCAAACATGGAGTTATGGAATAAATATCAAAACAAACAAATAAACAACAACAACAACAGCCTTCCACTTCAACACACTTCTTTGTCACAGTGTGTGTATGTGCCGTTCATTCGACCGCATGTCATTCATCATTTCCAGCTGATTTCCCGTCCTTCTTCGCTTCACCTCGTGGGTTTGTTTGCTGCTGTGACGAGGCCTCAAGAAAACGTTGCCAAAGCATGGCGAGTTTGCAGATTTCTTCAGCTGTCAAGTCCAATACGGTGAGTGCCCCATCCACCCGCAGTTCCTGCAGCATATACTGCGCCACCTCTGCCGGGACACACTTCATCAACGCTTTGTGTACCGTCATACCACGCTGTCCAGGCTTCATCAATACATCCGTAAAGTGGATCAAAGTGGCAGCGTCCATTCCTGGAACAAGCGGCACGGAGCGTGGCTGCAGTGTTAACATTGCCCCAAGTACCTCCGTCTTTGGGTAATATGTCATTTCCCTAAAAGTCTGACGCACCTGCACATGGAAAAAGCATTGGCACAGGACAGAGAGACGAGAGAAATGAATGGACCCTGCGGGGGCAATAATACGCTCCGCAATCTCCTTCTGGGTAAAGACATGTAATGGGACGCGTCCAAAAACAAAAAGATTCTGCTTGCGCGAGCAATCCACAGCGTACCGCATCAGTAGCTCCGTGATGACATCAAAAGGGAGATTGGCCACAACCTCCACCTTTGCATCCCCGTCGGACCACCAGCGATCCGTAACTGCAAAAGCAGCCGCAATGCCAGTACTTTGACTGTTGACAGGATCCCGGTTGTTATCGCTCGCTGTGCCATGATTAAACCCGGCACTTCTCCCAAACCGTCTTCGCAAAATGCGCTCACGCTGTGAATTCCGTAGCGGTGCGCCCTCGTAACCCTCCCCATCACCGTCATTATTTCCCTCCGCTCCCATTTTCTCCCTCGTTTCATCCGCACGCGCATCGCTCCGTCGCCTCCGATGCTGCTCAATAAACCGAGGAAACACCGAGCACAACACATCGAGCTCATTCACACGGAGCACATCGGCATTCACCCAATGAAACTTCCCATCCGTGTACTGCCGTATCTGTTCGAGGTGCGCATTAAATCGTTCATCCGCCTCGATGCCCAGCACCGCGACACAGGGCCGTGTCAACAAACTCCGCGTGAGTGCCCCCGTCCCGGGCCCGAGCTCAACCAGCAGCTTATCATGTGTCTTGAGTGTCGTGCGGCTTAAGTGAGAGACAATTTGATGCGTGAGCTTCAAATTGAGGATAAAGCGCTGGTCGTACTTCGCCAAATAGCCGGCGTGTGGCACTTTGAAGAGATGTTTCAGTCCCTCCGCCTTCACCCGCGGCCCACCGGGGCACCGCAGCGGTGTAAGTGCCACACCACCGCCACCACTCGCACTCCTACTTCTACTGCCTGGCCGTGGCGAGAACAAAGAAGACGACGATGAGGATGAGGATTGCGACCGCCAACCGCAGCGAAACAGACCCGCACTGAATGAGAAAATACACGTCGGCGTGGTGTTGCAACAACGCACACGCACCATCTGAGAAAGCAATGGGATGTGCTCTTAATAACAAAACAGCAAGAAAAGTGCAGAACACACACACAAACAAAAAAAAAAAACGCACACACACAAACAGAGAGAGAGAGAGAAAGAAAGGGAGATGCGTGCAACCGCAGCAACCATTTTATTCCTTCACGTAGAAAACGCACATGGGCGTCGCAGGACGAAAAAGATGCAAAAACGTCATTAACGCTACAACAATGGCTTCGTCTTTTCTTTTAATTGTTATAATCACTATTCTCTCCTCTCTTTCTCTTCCTCTTGCTCGCGCGTTTTCACTCAATTACCTTCTCTCTCTCTCTCGCTCTCTCTTCTTCTTTCGTTCCATGCCGTTGATTGAAAAAAAAAAAAAAAGCCAAAGGCGTATGCACGGATGGGGAAATGCATGGATTCTCCCGTCCCGTTCTTCGTGGTTTGCCTCTGGAGCTACCGTGTGTGAACAAAAGCCCTCCAACAACAAATAAACGGCATTGACGCCGGTGACAATTACCAGTGATGCAGATGATTGCAGTGACAGAAAAAAAAAGGGTTGCATCAGATTTGTTTCCATATAGATATATATATCTTCTACAACGCGGGGAAAAGACGGTCATTGGTGTAGAGGAAGGACAAAGAGAATGAGAATGAGGAGAAGAAAAAGACGAGCGCTCGATTGTGAGATGACACAATGTGCGTTGCGTGGTTTCTCCTCTTCATTGCCATCCTCACTACACAATGCACCGTCCACTCCGCCACGGCGGTCATTTCACACCTTTTCGTCTTATTTATTCTCGTCCCATGCCCATTCCATTATTTTTGTGTGTTGCCGTCATTATCGTTGGCAGCGGCAACGGCACGTGCAGGATTCGGGGTGGGGGCGAGAAGGGGAGAGGAGGAAAACGCCGTTTGTACACAACCACGAACGTCCCCCGTGGCGCTAGTCGTGGTGACACCAAACACTAAAAAGAAAACCATCTCCGCAATGTTCAGTTGGCCCAGTAGCTTGTCGGTGTCGGGGTCAACGAGGAAGAGCTCCTTCACCCGCTGCCGCGCAAAGTGAAAAAATATATCCCGCAGTGCATCCTTAGCATGAAAAACGCATATTTTTGCACTCACTGTGCTCCCAATTGCCTCACGGACGGTAAGTTCCGTGTCATACACGCCCTGATCCTCAATGCGGACGATATCACTGCGGTTTATGACATCCACAATGATGTATTCCTCTGACACTACGGCAATGCTCTCAATGTCGTGCTGCAACATAAGTCGCAGAGCCTCAAGCAGCGGGGATTCCAGTGTGACGGAAATGGCATGCGCCCGATGCCTCCCCAATTGGGGAACGTAGCAGAAGGGGATGTCAAATATGGTGCGGTATGGACAACACGCGGCTCCTTTCAAATTCAT
>NW_001849549.1:118649-123921 GCF_000209065.1 Trypanosoma cruzi
CTGCTCATTCACACGCAAGGCATTCCCACCATGCCGTGACCACCGCTCGCAACGGTGTAGGAGCTTCGGAGGGCAAAGGCACTCGTGCGACGCATGCCTCACTTCTCAAATTATCCACCCCACCTGATATTTCACACAGGAAGAGTCCACGGAGTGTTGAAAAACACACCCACCCACCAACACACGCAGAGGAAAAAGAGAAAAAGAAAAAGAAAGAAAAAAAAGGAAAGTTCGGGGGAAACACAAACTAAGCAGCGGCAACGGTACGATTGCAGAGAACAGCCAGCTTATGTGTCTGTCTCCGTGTGTGTATGCCGCTTCGACACGCTCCCTACAGATGTTATTATTATTATTATATATATATATATATATATATTAATAAAGAAAAGTATGTTATACCTTTTTGTAAAAATAATATGTATATCTGTATGTACTTTTGCCCTTCGTTCAGTTACAGGTAATATAGATATCTGATAAATAAATATATCTTAATGTCGTTTCCTCCTTCTCTTCCTTGACGTAAAGAAGAAATGACTCCTTCTCGAGAACTAATCCCTACAGCAATATTGTGTCTTACTAAACACCCCCCCCCCCCACCCAAAGTAAGAATAGGAAGAAAAAGAAGAGGAGAAAATTTGTTTGAATAAACAAATTTTATTATTGTTTATTTATTATTCTTGAAAAAAAAAAAAATCCAACTAAAACAGATAAACAAACAGACTTGTATACACACGCACACACATTTTTTTTGAAGGGTCTCGTGCCATATGCCAATATTCTTCCCTTCTTCGCTTTCTCCTGCTGTTCCCTTTTCGTCAAGCCTTTCATTTCCCCCCATTTTTTTTCTACTTCTTGTCTTCTTCCCCCCACTCCCCACCTCGTATTGACTTCTGCCGGCGCACACATGTACACATATATGTACGTATATTATATTATATACATATAAATAAAGGAAAGGCGGCGGTGTGTACTCCTACTGCTGCCACCACCGCAATGAGAAAATAATAAATATAAATATGTATTTTCTTCAGTGCCATACGAGTGCAGTGCAACCTCTTCCCTCCCCAAAAAAAAAAAAAAAAAAAAAAAACCCTCTTATTTTGTTTCACAATGGCCCTTCTCCTTAACTCACCATACGACCTCCCCCGGAGCGTGGCTCGATCAACTTCTTCCAGTTGAGGGCGTACGCATTAACGAAGGAACGCATCGCCGTCACCAGCTGCAGGGCGGAGAGTTCCACCTTTTGTAACGCGTCAACGTCCACCTGTCGCAGCTCCAACAAGACGGAGGGGCTTTTGCTGCCGCCCTTTGAGTTATTCTTATCGTCATCGGGTTTACCAAGAATTTTCTCCTCCACCGCACCGCGAGCCCCAAAGTACTCACGCAGAGAGAATACGCCCGCTTGTGCCTTCACACTACTGGTCTTTTCACCTGCCCCACCTGCTCCACCTGCACCGAGAGTTTTGTTTTGTATTTCTTCCAGCATTTTCAGAACGGCATGCTGCACGGCGACCCCCAAGTTGTCTTCTTCCTTCAGTTCTGGAATGCGCACGGAGATGACGGTGCGGATCACCTCCGCATCACAGTAGATACGGCGACATGCGGACTGGTAATTGAACAGCATTGACATGACTTCCTCTGGCACCTTCTCAGCATTGTCGCATGTATATTTTGTACCCTGTATACTAGCGCACTGTGAACCCGCCTGTTCTGCAATTTTCGCCACATGACTGACCAAATTTGTGGCCCACCGCTCCACAACACCACAACTCTCTTCCTCTGGAAAGGCATCGCGCAGATCCTGGGCATGAACGAGGCGTTTTGGCGGCATTTTTCTTTTTCCCTTTTTTTTTTTTTCCTTTTGTATGTATGTTGATTGCTTTAAAAGAGGAAAAAAAAAAAAAAACAAAAAAAAACCCAAAGAAAAAGCAACCAATAAAAATTAAATAAACCGTAAAGGCCTCAAAAAGAAATTATATATATTTTGTTAAATAGTGCTCCTTCCGCTCTTAACTCCCCCTTGTGTTTTGGTGGTCACTGCCCGGTAGACCCTTCGTGTGAAAGGTATCCGTGCACGCATGCGTATTTATACATGCATGCGACAGGAGGAAAGAGTAAAAAAAAAAGAAAAAAAAAAGAATGGGAGTAAAGGCAACGTAGACAAAATTACAAGCATTAGAAAGTAAGAACGCATATGTGGGCGGCAATAAAAATGAAAAAAGAGAATGAGCAGAAAAAAGAATAACAAAAACAACAACAACAAAAACAAAGAAGAAGAAGACACCCTGCTGTTCACCACTGAAACTCATCGTGTTCTGGTGAATAACGACCGACGTTGACGTTTCCTTCGGAGGGAATTCACACGCCCAAGACGGCCTTGCGGCACCGTCGCCGTCACCTCCGCCGGGTCTTCCTGCACCCACTCCATCATCGCCATCTCCGACCGGGACGTCCTTGCCGTCGTGTCTGTGACGTCTACTTCTTCATGTTGTTTTTCCTCCACCTCTTCCTCCCCCTCCCCTTCTTCTTCTTCCTTTGCCCCCTTTGGTTGTCGCGGCTGAAAGCGACCAATGGAATGGGCTTGGCGCGTGAATTCTACCGGACTCGGGCTGCGTCGCGCAAAGACGTACACAGGCAGCCGCGGGGGAACGATGGTAAATCGTGGTGCCGGTGGTGGCTCTTCTTCATCACCGCACGACGCATGAATGGAATTGGCGGCGAGAGGACTTTTCATTTCCGGTGTCTTGGAGACACGAGTACTGCCACCCCGCAGAGGCGATGGCACCAGTCGCTGCTGCAGCGGTGACACAACATCCCCAACGATATCAACGCCTTCTTCACCTTGGTCTTGTTCCATGTTCTCCCAGGGGTATTTGGGTGGTGGCGTAAAGGAATCACCATTCCTCCGTGCGAGACATGCGAGCCCCACGCTGAGTTCTGCACGCTGCACTGGACTCTTTGATCCTTTTACAAAATCTATTTTCACTTCATCCTCATGCACGTTATGACTGCCGTACTCGTGATTCAAGCTACCCCCAAGACGCTCATGTTCGACAACGAGGGGTGGATTTCTCCTTGGCGCGGCCCCAGCAGAAATTGTTGTGGATGCTGCGGCTGTTTTTGCCTTACAGAAACGCTGAAGGACGTCGGGTGGCACATGCTGCGGTCGATACCGCGCAATTCGCACCCCGTTCACCTCCACGAACACTGGAAAAACACATGCACGTTCGCAGACTTCAAATGCGTGCGACGATGTGGATAATTCCACCGCCGCTTTCGCCGTTTTTTGTGTGCTCGTGCTGCCAAACAGAGTACGAGCGGTGGGCATCATTTCCAATTTGGAATTCCCATGGATAGCGTTCATGTCTTCTGGTTTCCTTTCGCCCTTCGTTGCGTCATCATGTCTCGCTGCATCCTCTGGCCGCAGTGGTTGAAGTACGCCACCCTCCTCATCAAAAGGATTTTCTAGGAACGCCACAACATCATTTTCACACAGACGGTGACTCTCGCCAGAGAGCAGAGGCCTGTCATTCACATACAGCGGGTTGGATCCAAAATGAATCAAACAGTAATATGGCCCTTTAAAGGAAGTTGAGTCGTCCTTCACACCAATCTCTGTGGTCTCTTCGTCGTTCACAGTGACGGTGTCACACTTGGGACTCGCTGCGTGCCCTCGCCTCGTAGAAGGATATCTTGACAAGAGCTGCTTGTGTGTTGCGGCATCTCCCACGTAAACGACACGACAGTGCAACCGACTCACGCAGGTGTGACGCAATCGGAACGCCCTTGGCAGACACGTATGTCGGCCCAAAGCGACATGCGGGATTTTCTGAAGCCAATTACGTGAGGTGATCACAGAACGACGGGCAGTGGATAGCTGCTTCTTTTTCCTTCTCGACCGCTTCGTTTTATTCTCATCGCATGGATCGTGCGATGTGCGCTCCGGCTCCGTGTGGTCCGTCGCTATGTGGCGTTCCTCGTCTTCGTCGTGCCAGTGCGTGTAGAACGACTTCAGCAACGACGACTGCGGTTCGACAGGAAGAAGAAGATCATCGTTGCGTTGGCACCCATTGATGACTTTAAGCCGCCACATAGGCACAGTGGCACCTCTATGCATTCTCTTCCCCTCTCCTTCCTCAGCTCTTCCCACGACCATTAAACTATATATGCATGGATACACACAGAAGAAAAAAAAAAAAAAAAGGAGATGAAAAGACAGGAGAATATTATTTCCGAAATTTGGAAGATTTTATTACATTCATAAGAGACATAAAATTCTCTCCCATTTCACTTCATGTGATATATGTATTGTATGCGTGTCAGCAAGCACGCGTATGTAACGCCTTCAGAAAGAGTGGGAAGGGAAAGGGGGAGAATACTCATCTACAGCCATTTTCCTCCACTGCAAATATAAATATAATACACAGGCACATAACTCTTTCCCTGCTGACTATCGCGGTGGACGAGCCCATTGGTCATTAGCCAATACTGCAGGCAGGGGGCGTCTGTCAGTAGCGTACATTTCCTGAAGCCTTTCCTCTTCAAGCAACTCAAATAACCCACGCGGGCGTTTTCGTGGCGCACGCCGCTGCTCCATCGGCGCATCATCCTCGTCGTTGTCATCCCTGTAGAAAGTGGAATCTTCTTCCGTCACCAAATTTTCACGCGCTGCCGTCTGCTCCACGTCACGTTTATGCAATACAAGCAGCTGTAGAAAAACACTAAAAACCAATAAAAAGACAATGAGCTTAGGTACACGGGCGTATTTAGCGTCCAATGTGGGGGCACACTTTGGGCATTTGCACCAAAATCGATAACGATCATGTATAACGTATTGACGGTTGTCAAAAGACCATTCGGGTGGAACGTAACTGATAAGGATTTCCGATCCAGCGGGAATGTTGGCGGTGGCACGGCAACAAAACAAATATTGCACCGGAGCCCCAACTGTTAGTTCACGAGACGCCGTGGAGTTGTTTCCATCCTCTCCGTTTTCCTTCTCTTCCACACGATTGCTTGGATGTGTCCTTCTGGAGGGAGAGAACTTTTCATCCATGACAACTGTTTCATCTTTTTCTTCGATTGCTGCTGCCGACGGTGTTGGGTCTGTGGCGTCTGAGGCTTCTGCTTGCAAGGCTTCGTCCAAGTAATACTCCGACTCATGGAACGTGTGCTCCGGCATCACGTCGTACGTCGCATTCGGTGCGCAGCTGTGATTTAAGAAACCCGCCTCCGGGAAATACGCCATACCCTTCCGCACCGCGTAGGAGGA
>NW_001849549.1:124021-140123 GCF_000209065.1 Trypanosoma cruzi
AAGCACTTTACCGTTCTTTTCTGGGAGACGTTGCTGCATCACAGAACGATGCCGCAGACCACGAAAGCTGTGTGGAAGTGCCTTAGCCACATGCTCATCGTCGAAGCCAACCTCACCGCTCCCCACGACACCGAGTTGACCATCACCGTGTTGAATAAAGGGCCCTATAGGTGTGTTCTTCACCCACGGGTGGTTTTTAGGCAAGGGAAGCTGCACAAACTGATCCCGTCGCACAAAGACGGGGTAATCAGGATCCGTGGCGACCACCACGATAGACTGATGCCTTTTGATGCGACGAAATTCCGGTGTCATGTCATCCGGGTGCGTGGGGTACGGAATAGCGACATTGCGCTCCAACTGCGCCTCCGCCACTTCAAGCTGTTTCTCGCGAAGAAATGCCTGCACTTCATCCACCGCCTGGTCGACACGGCCAATTTCCGCCTGCCCATCCAGAGCCTCATCGACCACGGCGGCGCTCTCCGTCGACGATCCCTTTGCTTCCTTTCGATACACCTCCTCATCGGGGCAGGGACGATCCATATCCACCACTTCCTCCCCAGGGTGGCCATCAATTGCCGCACGCACCCTCGGATACCACGCCGTCCTCGCCTTGCCAATACCCCACTCCTTCCCAAATTTCTTGGCGCTTTCTAAATTCCCGCGTTCATGTGCACTTCGATATCGACTCGGTGTGACGGTGGTAACGGACACCACACCAATGGCATCGGCAGTCAGCCGGCAAAGCGAGCCTCGTCTCGTGCACCGCAGACACAAACGAGGCATCCCACGCATGCCAAATCTGCCGTCACACCAATAGTCTTTCCCCACCTCTCGTTTTATATCCGCCCCACCACGGAGACGTCATGACACGCAGGAAGAGAAGGAACAAATGAAAGCACACCGGATAAACGCGGAAGAGAAAGAAAGACCAAAGTCAGCTCAGACACACGAACACACACAAATATGTATAAAACGAAAACACACACAAAAAAAAAAAAAAATAAACTAAAATAAACTACAATACACAAATAATAATAATAATAACTGATGTGAATAAAAGGGGACGGTGGGCATCTTCTCTTTTTTTTTTTTTCCCTCTCAATTTCACAGGAGGCTCACCTCTTCCCCGTTACTCTCCGTCTGCAGCAACAAATTCTGCAGCAATTCCAACTGCCTCACCATCAACTCATTTGCGGAGCAAGGGCGACCCATGCGAAATGTCAACTCACGCCGATTCCGGTTCCCCCCACTCCCCACATCACCGTAGACAGAGCCCCACTCCACTCGATGCCACACAGGCACACCGCCGTGTTTCCTCCAGGCATGCAGTTGCTCATACGTCACGTCATAACCTTTGACGCAATCATCCGCCTTGTTATTTTTAACAACGTTGTGCGTAACAGGAAATTGTCGGTGTTTTACATTTGTATACACCTCATGCAACGTGCGCCTCGTTCTAACATCCCTCCGTGCCACCGCATCACTCACAAAAAGCACGCGCGGCATACCGGTAGAAACAACCGGAAAAAATCGCGGAGTATAAACATCTGTGGTAGCCAACACATGGTCACTATTACTATCGTCTTGCATTCCACCTCCACAGGTCAGACGCGATGCAAGCGGGTAACCAAAGGATGATTGCACAACCGGCCTTCTATTCTCCTCTTCTTTTTTTACCACCAAAATCGGGTCACGTAGCTCCTGCTGCATTTGTTGCCAGCGTCCGCGCCAGTGAATTTCAAAAGGCACGGCATCACATGGTAATAGCCATCGCACGCGTATGTTTGTCAGAAGCGGGTTTGTCGGACACGCCCAGAAGCCCACCACCTCAATCCAATGCTGTGGACTGAACACGATGTATTCCTCGTCTTCCCTCGTCACCTCATTAACATCACCATCAGGAGGAGGCAATGTGTTTTCCAACGTCATGGTGACAGGAATACGAAGAAGGCGCATCATCCACCATGAGACGATATGAAGCCCACGTCTTCGAACCCGCTCCACGGCCTCACAATGTACTCGCCTCAAGACGGGATCAATCAGACAGAAGCAGAGCACATAGAGACTGAAGCAAAGCTGGCAGGTAATTATTTGCCCCACTGTTAAAGCCTCTTCTCTAAAGTTCAATACAGTGCAATTTGCCGTCTCCACCTCATCAAGATCCCGCAGTACCGTCTGCTTCTCCGATGCTGATTGAGCACGTATGGATAGATTATAAAACGCCTCCCTCAGCTTTTGGAGTTCACAGTAAATATAAAGACGCTCACGGTTAGTGGCGTCTGTGCCGCCGTCACGCAGTTTTTGTACCATATGATGCAGTATGGCGTAGCGTTGCATAACGGACTGCCATTTCAACTTCTCCGCCTCAATCGCCGTCTCAATTTCAGACCGTGTTGTGTGGCGAGGGGTGTAGAAATGGTAGTAAAAGGCGTAATACCCGCCGCCGAGAAGTGCAGCCCCACCAAACCACACCGGCAGACGCGGCATTTCATTCTCCATTATGTTGTGGGCATTCAAAGCCGCCAGAGGAGAGAGGGAGAGAGAGAAAAAAAAAAGAAAAGAGAAGGAGGGAGTATGTGTATGTGTATGGAATGGCGCCGAACAGGAGGCACGCCTCCACCCTGTTAAATGGTTTCATCCCACCGCCTCCCTCAGAAATACATGTATTCTTCAGATATTTCTCTTCAGTCGTCTAGACATGTCTACACCGCTGCCATCGTTTGTAAATTACAAACGCCGTGACAGCCCATGGTAGCACTCGTGTGAAAGTGAAAAATCCAACATTCATCCATGATGCGGTGTAAGTGGCGCCATACTCTGGGTAAGTCTCCTGTGGAAGACTATTTTGCTGCTGAATATGCATCAATAGACCTTTATGATCTGAGGCCTCAAAGTGCTCATTAAATGTTACATATCCATGCATTGGTAACAACATATTCTGCCGCCATAAAGACAAAGAAGACGCGGTTTCTGCATTGATGGATCCACTCATTTTTAGCGCCTCAAGGGCGTCCTCGGTGAGTGAGGGTGGCGCAACCGTCAGATTGCTTAGCAGCAGCCAATCCAGCTTACCACAAACAAAGCCATAGTAAGCTGGATCATCAAGTGTGATAGACAATGCCTTGTCGCTTGGATCGTAAAAACAGAGATGACGATTATCCAACGCAGCGATTTCTTCCGTAGAGAAGCCATACAACCACCTCCATGCAAAGTCACTGTTCCAAATTGATTCATACAGAATAGGGAGAACGTAATACGGGTAATGGTATGAAAAAGGGCAGCAGCCCCGTGTTACATGATGCATGCGACGCGATAAAACTTTGCGTTGCAGCCAACATGCCTCCTTCTCCCCAAAACTAAGAAGTCGCAAGCGACCCAAGTCAAATTGCAGCGACAAGCGTACAATGCCATCTGCCAATGTGTTCAAATCCCCAGCAATAATGAAGGCAGGATGCTGCTGTTTACTGTAGTGAGAATGTGAGGCAATATGTTGCCTCCCCTCATTCAGTACGCTTGTGGCATCACGGAACACATCCAACAGTTGTCGCACCCTTGAAAGTGTCCCACAAAATACCTCAAAATGACAACAGTAAAGGTACAGATCCGGTATATGGGAATTTGTGCGCTCACTGCGATGGATACAACAACGCAGAATGTTACGAAAAACATGCCGTGGCTCACGCCTTTTCCATCCCTCCGTTTCCCAGTCAATACCAGCCGTGTGACGAATAACACGTGGATCACTGAGTGTAGCGCCTGCAGAAAGAATGGCATTGCCATGAAAATGGCGTCCCCTCTTGTACAAAGACGTACTACCATTGTTTTCATCACCACCATCACAAATTGCGGTTGCTGGTGACGAAAGGGGGCCTACAGCATTCTTAGGTGCTCTATCCACCGCGTCCAACTCCTCAAACTCGCAGGCAAAGTACATCTCCATCTTCAGTGCCTCGGCGAGATCCCGTGCAACGTTCCTGTAGTTCGACCGCCGGCAGTTTATGTCCACCTCCTGCAACAGGAGAACATCGGCCCGAATGACCCGCAATGTCTGCACGATGCGTTCAAACTGAATCCCACGTTCAATATTCCACTGAACGACCCGAAACGTCTCGGGAAGCTTTTCCGTTTTCGCAGCATCGGTGCGGTAGTCATAATGAAGCAACCCTCCCGGTCGAAGTGCGACCAGCTCCTGCTGCTCCCCCATAGTCCTCGCTCTCACCATTCAGCTGCCCCCCTGTTTTGCCTTTTTTGTTGTTGTTGTTGTTTGCTTGTTTGTTTTTCTTTGGTTTCCTCCTTCTTATTTTGTACGCCTGTGTGTGTCTCTGTGTCTGTGTGTTGGTCCAAAGCGGCAGAGCAGATGGAGAGGAAAGAGAGAGAAAGCTCAAAAACAAAAACAACAAGACGCAACAGACACACCGACCCACACCAATAAAGTAAATAAAAGGATCAAACAGCCACACAGGCCAAAAAAAAAAAAAAATACTCATGGCAAGATCTCACTAATATAATGTGCAGAACGGCTTCTGCTTTGGTTCTCATTCCCACTCCTTCTCTTCCCACTACACAACAGCCCCGTTCAATAAATACGCACTCAAGAGAGAGACGCAGAAAGTAAGAAAGAAGGAGATTGAAGAAGAAAAAAATTTTTTGTCTACACAACTAGATCTGCCTCATCGATACCCAGGTCATCGTTGCCATTCATCATTTTAAGTGCATTTTGAACCGTGGAAGGACCTTTGCTCGCATTCGCCTGCCGTGCGAGTGCCTCACGCGCCTTATTCGCCTGAATCTGCCGCTTCTTCTTCTGTACCATCTTGAGACGAAAGAACTCTTCACGCTCCTGCTCGTCCAGCTCCGAGGTGATGTAACTTAATGTGTTCTGCACGCGAGGAATCACTACTTTTTCCAGTGCATTTACGCGGCGGTTTGTCACCTTCTGTGCAAGGTCGAGTGTCACCCAACTAACCTGCAGTGACGCAATCTTCACCAGGAGCCGCAGGGTCTCACGGAACTTCTCAGACGCTTCTCGGAGCTGTTCGCCACCGCGGCCGATGCCCGCCGTGCCTATTCGCCGTCCCTTCTCATCCAGCGTGACCAAATCACCGCTGTGTTCCTCGCGTTCGTGAAAACTTGGCACACGCACACCGGCAATATTTTCCACCCGAAGTCGCATCGCGTATGTCGGCAGCTTAAGAGACTCCTGCACCGCAAGGCCAATGTCGCCCGCTATAAACTGAGCTTTGGAGACGGTGAAATACGCTCCCCGGATTTGCTCCACCATTTCCATTTTGGCATTCCGCAGATCCCCCATAATCGCGCGGTAGCGGATTGCGAGGGCATCGGCCTTCTTCTTTAGCAGTGAGTGCCCCTTTTGCGCACCCTTAAGACGTGTCTTGAATGAAATCAGAGACATGCGGCTTGGCAACGCCGGGTAGCGGTTGCTCGACATGTCGGTGGCGGTATTTCCTTTTTTCTTTTCTTTTTTTTCTTTTTCCTAATTAAAGCTGAATGCGTACAGACACAAGTAACACCTCCCAACGTGCTGCAAAGAGTCAAAAAGACAAAATAAAAATCCAAAATTTATATATAAAAAGAAAAGTCAAAAAAAAAAAAAAAAAGAAATGCAAAAAGCACCTCACACAACAACAACAAAAAAAAGTAAATAAATTACATTTCTGTAATTAAATGCACAGGAATGTACAGAATAACATAAATGAAATGATAGTGCTTTCCCTTCTTTTCGCACGCCAAATTCTCTTCTCCATGAAACCCTCTCCCCTCCTCCAACTTCTTCACCAGAGGTGTTCCCCCAATCACACCCCATCGGCCTATCCTCCCATACCCCGCAAAGGGAGGAAGAGAGACTGTCCCTATTCCTTCGCTAATGTGACGTCATCTCCTCTTCCCTTGGCTCGTTATTGTCCACAGGGAGCGTTGGTGTGGCAGCGATACGGTCCTCTGCGCTCCATTCTTCCATAGGAGGAATCTGCTGCTCCGTCTTTGCTACCTCCTGCCGCAGGTACTGCGCAAACTCCGCGGTAAACTGATAGGCAATCTTCTTCGCCTCCGCCAAATACTTTGTGGCTGATGCGTACTGCTTCATGGAAACATACACACGAGCAATGTGGTTGAGTGACTCTGCGGTCGATAACTCACTACTTTCTCCACGCGTCCGCCGGACATTCAACGCCTTTTCGTGCCAACTGAGTGCATCCTGGAGGCGTCTCTGTAAATGACAACACTGACCATATGTTGTGTACACATCTGCCTGTGCAAGGACGTTTGATCGAGCCGTTTTGGCGTACATGTCAAGCGCCGCTTTGCACATCTTTTCACAGTTATCCGTATCCTCACGATGAAGGTACAAAAGCGCAAAGTTGCTGTATGAATACGCCACCGTGGCGTGACTCTCACCAAGCATCTCAATGCGTGTATCCAGTGCCTCCTTTAAGCACCGTTCCGCCTTCTCGTAATGGTGAAAGTCCAAGTAAAAGAGACCCAAGTCATCCAATACATCTGTAAGAAACGTACGCTGCAGCGGCTCCACCTTGGCGTTCTCACGAAACTGTTCAATGGCAAGAAGAAAATACGCTTCCGCATGAGACTCCCGCCGCATCGCATACGCGTCCCCAAGCTTCTGATATAAATACGCCAGCTGCGGATCTTTTCTATTTTTTGTCTTCCGTAGCCGTACAGCGTCACGGAAGAGGTCAATGGCACGCGTTAACTCCTGTCGCTTTACTAAGAGTGAGCCAAGGAATGTGTACGCCTCTGCAAGTTGCAGCGCCTCGGGTCCAAGCGCTTTTTTAATCACATCAACGCCACGCTCATATGTTTTCTCGGCCGTAATATAGTCATCGCATAACTCCTGAATGCGACCCAGCTTCACAAGTTCCAGTCCAAATAGCGCCGAATCTTTGCCAAGCGCCACAGCATATGTCGTCGTGCTCTCTTCGTATAATCGCCGTGCCTCACGAAATTGACGGCGTGCGGCGAGCAACGACGCCTTGCTGCTCGTTGCCTGCGCCGTTGCCGGAGAGTCACGACCGAGCGTTGCGATACAAATCTCAAGACATTCGTTAATACACATCTCTGCCCCTGTGGCATCATTGATCGACTTTTTCAGTTCACACAACTTGTTGAGAGTTTGTGCAATGATGGGACGATACTTGTTGTGCCGGATGTAAAGATAACGACGAATCTCAAGCGCCTCTTCCAGAAATGCAATGGCTCGGTGCTCCTGATTCTGAAGAAGAAATAACTGTGCACAGTCGGCAAGTGCATGGGCGGCGGATGCAAGAGGGTGTTTCTGCGGCTCTGTGATAGTGGCTGCTGTTGACCGGTCGTCTGGCAGCCACGAGTTCGTCGCATGATTGTACGATACGTCGCGAAACACCTTGATACTCTCGCGAAACGCCTTCTCCGCTTCCTCAAGGAAGTTCAAATGCGTGTACGAAAGAGCCAGCAGTGCAAGGCTCTCGGCGTAGCGAATCGAGTTTTGTCCCTCCACCTGCTCATAAATGGCGGCCGCCTCCGTCAAGGCGTTCTCCGCGGCACCGGGCTCACGCATTTCTAGAAAGACGCGTCCAATGTTATGCAGTGTCGCGGCACACTTTTCGTGAATAGGGCCGTAGCGTTCCCGCCGCATCGTCAAGGCGCGGTCGTAGAGACTAATCGCATCACCGTAGTTTTTCGTTTGATGGGCTACTTTAGCCAATTCGTTGCATTCTTCACCAAATTCAAATGTCATAGGGGCGCGACCGGCAGCCTCTCGAAACCCCTTCGGCGCATATTGACGTGGCCCAATGGCACGGTGCTGACAGCACAATGCAAATGTCTGCTGCTGCAAGGAATCAGTTGGGCTGCGGCAGCCCGTGCGGTACAACGCAAAGTTCCCGCTGAAGGCGCGCCAACCAACAGAGCGGCGGCACACAACACCATTGAAAGCAACTCGAGTCGTCCTACTAGACATGACTGCAAAAAAAAAAAAAAAAAAAAAAAAAAAGGAGGGCCGAAAATCACGTAAGAGGAAAAAATAGAGAAGATACAAGAAGCCCAGGCAAAAAAAAAAAAAAAAAAAGGATTTTTAGGAATGACACAAAATCAGGAATGTAGAGAACATGGCAGAATCACACACACACACACGCATAAACAAACAGATGCAGAGAGACACAAATACACTCCCCCCATCCCTTTCAACCCTCACCCCTACAAAAGGATCATAATATTGAGAAAACAACAACAACAACAACAACACTGCACCGTCACTCTCAAAACAACAGTAATAAAACACAAACCGCTTTTGATTATAAATGTCGACTAAATAAAGAGAAATGTTCTCAAGAAGAGATACAACGACAATAAAGCAACAAAGCACACACACACACACACTCTCTCTCTCTCTCTCAAAAAAAAAAAAAAAAAATCTGTTCGGTTTTTTCTTCCTCCTCTTTTCTCTCTCAAAGAAGAAAAGGGACACAAACCCATCGGTATGTATATATATATATATCGTCATCTTACACACTCTTTCTCTCTCTATTCTTCATTTTTTAAAATTATCAAAGCACAAGAGACGTCACTTGAGAAAAAACACATGCATGCATGCACACATGTATTATTACGGTTGCATATTAAAATACTCTACGATTTTCCTCGCTTTTGCTCTTCCGTCATTATTTTAAACATTTCATTGCAATGCATTCTTTCCGCCTTCTTTTTGTCGTTGTCGTTGTTTTTCTCTTCTGTGAGAAGATGGGAAACAAAATGGAAGAAAAGAGGTTGAAACAATGTCTATTCCTCTGCACCAACAGAGAGGGGCCTACCGTTTTGACTTTTGCTGCAGCCATTCTTGCTATCAATCTCCCCATCGCTGACGTCATCGGTATCCTTCTTATCTTCATGTGACCATTGATTAAGAAACAGCAATTGTGCTTGTACGGTGGGCGGCAAATTATCTCGCTGATTGGTGTCTTGAAATGGGGCTTGCCATAGATTGCCAAAGGCTGTAAGAACAGACTTCACATTCAGTGCGTAGTGGCCAATCTCCTCCAGCGACTGACTGATGCCGTCCTCATCGCTACCCAACACAACATCCGTGCCAACACGGACGTTCTCCTTCTCTCTGTCTGATTCCACATTCTCCAGAGTATTTTGGACAGACTGCATATCGGCCTTTCCTTCCGGGAGGAGGCGTCGGTGTTGCTTGAGCCACAACACACCCGGAAGCCCTGCAATGTCTTCCTCAGCTCCTTTTCCGGATTTCGTCTGGTTCCCCTCCTCCTCCCGTAATGCAAAACGCACATATTCTTGAAGTTCTGCGTCCTGTTCATCCCCTTGGTAAGAGAACTCCGTCTCCGACGACTTGGACGCCGTTGACCCTGTCGAAAGAACATGATGACTGCGTTTCATTGGACTGGTCTGGACCGCGGCACCACCGACACCCGAATCCGCAGTTTTTATACAACTCTTCATACTTGCATTTACCGACTCCAAGTCCAACGTGGTCTTCGGCATCGGCTCATCTAACATCAACTGGCGAACCGGCGAACGCGATGCGGACGTGGCCCGAGACAAGGACTCGGTGCTCGGGTACGTGATATCCCACACACCCACGGCATCTCTTGCTCGTCCATTCTCGGCACCTTTGCTCGTCCGCGGTGACGACGGTGACCCCGGCAGCCTACTCAGCTTCACGGGTGAAATAACAGGGGAGGGATTCACGCGAAACATTGGATTTTGCAATTGTTGGTGTTGCTCCTTATGCTCCGGCGGGGAATTTTCCAGAGCCATTGCCTCAACTGCTTCGCGTTGTTGTTGTTGTTGCTGCTCCTGCTGTTGTTGCTCTTGTTGCTGTTGCTGCGTTTTTGGTGGTGGTGAGAAATTGTCCACAGTCTCCTTGCCACTATGGGGAACCTCCGTGTTTCTGGGCGATGTTGTCAATGGGGCCGCTTTTCGTTTTGGTTTTTGTGTCTCCTTCCTCCCTTGGTGTTTCTTCCGAGTTTTCGTCGCTGCTGCCGTCCCATCTTGTCTGGCTTCACCTTTGCCAGGGTCCGCAGCGGATCGATGTCCGATAACTTCTTCCATTACGGCAAGGCGATGGTGTGAATGTTCATTCATCCTCCCCGCGACCGCTGTTTTTTTCCGTGATGGAATGTCCAACACGACATACCGCGCCTCCCCTTCCTCACGCTTATTTTCTCGCTCCCCTTCCATGACGGTTGAGGCAAAGAAATGAGAGGCGGCGATATCTCCAGCGGCTTCACGGACGGTGTTTTTGCCCTTGTGGTTGTTGCCCTTGCGTGCATTCCCCATGGGATCAGGCTCGTTAGGCATGGCTGCAGACCCGCGCGTAGAATTTCCTTGCGGAATGAAGACACCCACAGAAAACTCATGTTTACTCGGCGCCCTAGATTCTTCACGCGTCTTTTCGGTCGTGAGTAAAGAGTGGCCGCTCTGAACGGAAGTGGTGTGCAGCTGCATCAATTGATCTCTTGTCTCATGCTCTTCCTGAGCAATAAGCAAACGTTCGTGGTTCTCATCACTGCAAAGGATAAAAAAAGGGTTATCAAAAAGCCGCGTCATTTCCTGTGCAGCCGCATCAGAAAACAAAGAAGATGAAGTAAAATTCGTTTGAGGCCTGGCGATGGCATCTTCATCTTGACTAAGCCTCTTTTCACCGCCACTTGTGCCGCCGGCAGATCTTTGAGTCGGTGACAACGTGTCCACTGAGAGCAACACTGGCCGCTTGTTCTTGGCGGAGAGAGAAGGGGACTGCGTATCACTGTTACCAGAAACATTAGGTAGAAAATTCTGAGAACTATTGAGGCTGTGGTGGTGTAGGATGGAGGTGATCATAATATTACTGTTAAAATGACGTTTTAATGAAGACGTGGCATCCACATCAAATCCCACACCCGATGTCGCCATAGCAGTGAGTTTAGTTGGAATTTCTATGCGGTTTTTCTGCCATTCACTATGACTGTTTCTATTGGATTCAAAAGGTCGAGACCGTGGCCGTGTAAACAAAAGGGGAGTACCTCGAGCTAATATATGGCGCTCATTCATCCATACCGTACGCTCTCTCTCAATGTCTTCGTTTTCCAATGATACACTTTCCTGTGATGACATGCGTTGCTGTTGCGAGTGTTGCTGTCTCATACTGCGCGCTCGACTCACGGATAGCAAAGGCACAGTAGCTGCAACCGGTCTCATACCACCCACGTGTTCCTCGTCACGGCGAGAAGCCATTCGTGCCTGTTCGCGCAGCCATACTACCTGAATACGGCGTACTTGTTCCTCATGTCTTTTCTTCCATGAAACGTGACCCTCGTACAAAAGATGCTCATCCTGTGGCCGTACAATACTGCGAGACCATTCTTCTGTTACAACAGGTCCTGCCGTACGATACTTGCTCACAGATGGACTAATATCCCTGTATGAATCATGATAGCTACTCGCAACACTGAATTCAGTCGAGGGTATTGCCCCAACATTCCATGTTCGAGAAAGGGGCGAGGTAGGGCTCGTGTTTCCTTTACTATTGATGTTGTCTACAAACGGGGCATTCGGCGAGACCGCTCGTCGGCCGGTGGGATACACCGCCTTGCGGGTTCGTGGGGAAAGAGATATCTGCAACTGTGTCTGCATGGCCTTTTCACCCCGTAAGTCCTGGGCTTGGAGTAGCCTGGGCGGCGAATGATTCTCCCTTGCATTGAGAGAAAAGCACTCCTCCAGCAGATGCGAGTTCAGCTCTGGCACACTCTTCAGCCGTTTTTCTTTCGTCTGCACTCCACCATTGAAGTTATCACCATCCATTTCAAGTGGCTTCTGCGGTGGTGGGGAAGGCGACGTTGACAACTTCCGCTGGATCTTCTTCCCTGTTTGTTTCCGCAAAATTGCACCTCTCGTGCGGGTGCAGACCGAACCGCTGGACGACGCCCGCCCTTCATTGCGTGTAGATGCGGCTTTTATCCCAGCGTGACCCGAGACGGCATTGCGAAAAGGCATCCGTCCTCACGTCTGCCTACCCAACAGTTCCGGTCCTCCTCCCCCCTATTGGCGTCCTCTGAGGGAGTATAACGCTCTCGTTATAAATACTGCCCGTGTTGTCCTCGGCGTTTCAGTCACGTCGCAATCGTATTTTCGCTCCACTAAGGAAAAATAGAATGAGCGTCAAAAGTAACACTCTCTTTATCTATTTATTTATTATTAGAAAAAAATTACAATAAATATATGTTTATTCTGGGAACGAATGCACCACAAGTTAATAGAAGAAGCAAAAGTCTTCGTATTTCCAGTTCTCCCCGGAACTGGTGAGAGGAACGCTCTCTGTTTGTGTGCTTGTGTGTGTGTATACAAGTATTCTATGAAGTTTAATAATGGCTTGCGTACGTGCATATGCACAGGAGGAGAGGGAGAAAGGAAAAAAAAAAAAAAAGGAAGACAAATGGGGCAATGGTGATTGAGCTCCAATATGTACAAATCGCATATTTATGCAACGACAAGTGTAAGGCGGTTCATATCCTCCTCTTCCTTGCGTGCACACACACACACACACACACAAAGGTAAATAATAAATAAACATCGTTTACACTTAATTATTAATCCATCAAAAACAGTAATCATGCATGATTCCTTCTTCATTGGGCGTTCATTCATTTTTAAACGTACTTCACTTTCTGTTTTTGATTTCCCACCGTAACTTTTTTTTTGTTTGCTTTTAATCGGCTTGTGAAAATCACAGGATTACCGGCACGTGCAACGTCCGATCCAACACAAAAATTGCCCTTCAAAAAACGTGGCTTTGAGTTAAACTTCTTTTTTTTTTTTTTTTTACTTTTCTCTCCTCCGTCGCGCCTTTAAAGGGGTCGCGTCATCACCGCCACTGTGACTGCGCTTGCGGACTGTTTGAATGGTGTCACGCCTCGTCGTTTTCTCCTTCCGCGCGGTCCTCACGGCTGTCATCGCTGCCGTCAGGGTGAAGAGAACTTCGTCCACCGTAACCGCATCCCCATCCACATCGCCGGTGGTGGTCGTCGCTGCCGTCTCTTTTCCCCAAACGTTGGCCTCGTCTCTCCTCGTTTTGTTTTTCTCCAGGCGTTTCCGTTTCTTTGTTGTTGTTGTTGTTGTTGTTTTAAAATCCCCGCCAAAGTGGACGTGGTGTCTCTCCAGCTGCTCCCGCACCATCGTGGAGGCCTGCGCTGCCAACGAACTCAGTTTCTCTGAGCGTTCCCCGCAGTGCATCGCCACGGTAAGTGTGGGGACTATCGTGTCCCGCACAAAACGTAACCCCACGGCATTCCTTGCAAGCCAACACACCGCCCGTTTCACGGGGCCAGTCGCACCAGAGGCTTCTCGAGATGTCACTTTCCCATCCGGCTCATTCCTGTCGTCGCCCTCTTCTTCCTTCCTACCGTTGATGGTGTTATCTGTCTCCGCGTCGATTGGCAAAGCTGCAAGGAAACCGCCAAAGTACTGCACAAGAGATGTGGTGCGGACCATCACGTTGGCCACTCCGCCATTTTTGATAAGAGGCTTCACTAACGAGTGGAGCTGGTGGCGGAGAGAGGTGAAGTGCTGCGCAATGATGTCCTGAACGTACGACATCTCCGAACCGGCGCAAAAGACCGCCACCTTGAGAAGCACCATGCTAACAACAAACATTGCACGGGAGATGTATAAGGCCACGTTCACCGCGTCTGTCCTCGACGGCTGCTGCATGGCCCGGTGGGCGTTGTACTTCTCGTTCGGTACATCGGAAAGCGCGATGAATTGCAACAACGTACGCATCGCAGCGGCCATTTGATCCAGGACGTTCAACGCCCGATGGACTGTATCCGGCGGACCCAGTGATTCATGGAAATAGACCACATACGGGGGGATGCATCCATCATCTTTATCATCTTCATGACTGTGGGAGACCACGGGGGACGATGCCCGCTGCGTGGCGTGAAAATTTCCACCCATGCCACTTTTCCTTCTCTTCCCCTTCTTATGATTCTTCTTGGAGGTGACTACAAGATACCCCGCAGCCACCCAGTCTATCCCACGCAAGTACCCG
The DNA here is from genome assembly GCF_000209065.1 of Trypanosoma cruzi. Classification (NCBI taxonomy): domain Eukaryota; phylum Euglenozoa; class Kinetoplastea; order Trypanosomatida; family Trypanosomatidae; genus Trypanosoma; species Trypanosoma cruzi. The sequence goes on from NW_001849549.1 coordinate 138,081, forward strand.
CACCGCCTCTCCACCCCGTCATGGCAGTACATCCGCAAAAGTCGCAACGCCACCGACTGAATCCAAGGGTGTGAGTGCAGCACGAGACGGCCCGAAAGAAAAGGCACAAGATGTGGGGCAACGGACATATTATGCCACACCTGCACAGGGGCCACCATCGCAATTCCCTCCAGGCATCGGAGACCAAAGAAGACATAGGTCCAACTCTTCAGCTCCAATTTTCTTTTAAATGCTGCAGTGAGTTCTTCATATTTGCGCTTCGTTCCAAATGTCGCCACCTGGTCAAACGTTGCCGCATCGAGCAACGCCTGGAGTGACCAGGACCAACACGCCTCAAACTCACATGCGTCCTCATCGACGCTCATGTCATATGATGCAGCAACGGCAGGAATCATAACGGCCCATGTCTGCAGCGCCATGGCTCTGCGGGGGCGTGTCTGGCCTGACGCAAGCCACTGCGACAGTGTAGGCACAATCACATCCACACCGGCATTTTTCACTAAGCTCTGCAGCACATCTCCGGCCTTCTGTCGTGCCTCATAAAACTCTGAGACGGCAAGTGTGACGGCAAGTGGAATGAGCAGTAGCGGCGCCTCTTGTCGCAGGACGGCAGTTGGCAAGCGGTAGACAAGTACACCAAGTAGCTCGAGTATCGCAATGCGTCCTGTAACCTCGGGGTAGTCAAGATTGCGGCAAAAAAGATCCATATGCGAACGAAACTTTTCTGGGGTTATGCGATACTCTGTCAGGAAACGCGCAAGAACGGCTATACAGCGTTGCCGCAACAAACGTTTTGCACTTGTGTGCATCATCAGTTCCGTCACCACCCCAATGAGATCGTACACCTCCACCACATGGATGTGTTTGCCAAGTACTGCATGAAATAAGGATAACGCCATGGGAAGAAACTCGTTACGGTCGACAAGCTCAGTGCGACACAGTTGCAACAGTTGCGCTGCCTTTTCTTCGGTCAATATAAACCGCTGATGCGCCACCACCGCTGCCGCCACACGCATCGCACGCTGCTTAATTGCCCCACCACGTTCAAAGAAGGCAGTAACGGTCTCATACAGTGTTGTGTGGAGTGCCCCCACCGCATGCAGCGGCGGCCGCAGTGATACAAGAGCGAGCATGCAGTCCAACGCATGACCCACCACTGCGTCACATCCCTCACCTTGCAGGGTCGTGAGCACAACAGGGAGCAAACTTTCCAGAAGCTGTTGATGCTGACGTGTAAAGGAAGTCGTTAAATCAGCCATCGGCCGCCGCGTTTTATTTTTCTTCTCCACTTCTTGTACGTGACGCTTCGCCTTCTCCTTTTTCGTCGTCATTGGTTGTAATTGTTCGGACACCTCGCCCGCGTTTTTATCCCACTCCTCATTCTCCTGCTGTGCTGCTGTGGCAAAGCGATCCAATGCATCTCCCCTTTCGTCATCCAACGGCTGTGGGTCCAACAACAACAACGTGTCAGTTCCTTCTTCCTCCCCTTCCTCATCGCTGCTGCTGTCGCCACCCTTTTCTTCCTCCTCCTCCTCCTCATTCTCCTCCTTTCCGCCACGTTCCCGCAGTTCCTCTGGTAAATCATCATCATCATCATCTTCGTCTTGGCAGCTGTTTTCCCCTTTCCTATTCTTATTCTTCTTCCGTTGGGCGCGTAACAAGTCAAGGCGAACGGCTGCCGTCGTGTATTTCCGTTCTTTCCCAATGCCAAGCACGTGCTTCAGCACACTTAGAAGGTATTTCAATAGGAACTCATCCAGCGTGTCGAGCACCACCGCAGTTGCGGGATCCTCGCGGTAAAAATTCTTCGCTGCCTGCTGCACCTCCTTCCCGTAGCGTCCACGGTAGGCGCGGAGTTTTTGCCGCTGCTGTGTCGCAAGCACTGTGTGGGCGCTGAAGTCCACATCCACCCGTTCCGGAAGCTGATCCACAAGAAAGTTTGAATCGAGCTGATCCTTTCGCGTCGCCGTGGGGGCGCGTTGAATCGTCAGGTGCACATTGCCACGAATGCGGCGGGTGCCATCCTTCGCCTCAAAGGTCTTA